>NW_026942116.1:0-182949 GCF_024139115.2 Armigeres subalbatus
GATTGTTTCAATATATTTTTATTATGATTCCCAAACAAAACTAAATACGTGCTGGATTTGACAATCCGGAAGTTTGCTTATGGATCCATTATCCAATTGATAATGGTAGCATAAGCAGGCGGGGCTTATTGTATGCAAAAGTGACCTCGGACTGGTCATGAAATACCAGGCAGTCTGAAATGGGTCACTCGAGCTGCGGTAGAGCTAGCACCTTCTTACCCCCTTGACTAAATCTGACTGTAATGTGGTCAGCTTTTTTCCATAACATCACTGCCAGCCAGAGGGGGTTAGAATGAAGAAAAAATGGACACACACAGGGTCCGACATTATGCTACAGAGGAGAAGGCTTGCACTAACTCAAAAACCCGAAGAAACAGATTTGCATTTCGTTAACCGAGTTTCGTCAAAAAGGAGCTTGAAGAAGTAATTGGGACCGTCGATGGATAAGCGCGTAGTCGTGAAGTTAGGCAGCTGCCTTGAGGATGCTCAACAGAGGCGGCACGATCACGGATTTAATCGATAAGGTACGCGAGATAGAAACCATCCGTTTAAATGAAGACTACTACAGGCAGAAGCACGTGTGGTCCGAAACAGCAGTCCTTGCGCCGATCCTGGTATAGACTAGCCCAGGAATCAGTCAACTCGGAATCGTTTTAATCCATATCAACCAGCTAATCAGTTTGCATCAAGCACGCATTTTGGGCGTTAGGCCGGCTGGCGCAACAATCGCCGAGACGCGACTGGTAGTCGAGGGATTAACTACAGCGGTGGAGAAAAATGCTGGAGATGTGGACATGCATATCTCACTTCCTCGGAATGTCCAACCATCGATAGAACGTGCAGAAATTGCAATAAGGTTGGTCACTATCAGCGAGTTTGTCATTCCTCGGTCCGACCAAAAAATATTTTAGTTACCAGATAAAAATTGTCGCTTCGGTTCCCTTTGTTCTGCTGTCCGAAACATGTGTGGTACCTAACTGTCAAATCGTATGTACATATTTTTCCTTCATTGACATTTAGATCCCCTATCCTCGCCAGAAAAAGATGTTCTAGACAGCGACGACAGCGACAGTTTTTATCTGGTAACTAAAATATCTTTTGTTCGACCAGTGTTATCGAAATGGACCAAAACAGAACCGTCAGAATCTATAATCAAAAATAAAGCAGTGGTTGACGAAGCTGAAACGAACCCAAAATCAGAAAACGTAAGTATTTATTGAACCAGATAATTAATGCTTTCAAACTATAATGACATTTGACCCGTGGTTACTATGATGGCTACTACAGATGATATAATTTTGATTCTGCATTGAATACGAATTTTGTTTTGACTATTTTGTTTATTAAATAAATATCATTGAATTGAATTGAAATTTGAGGGCTAGACATCCGGCATTCTCTCGACGACGTTTACAGCGAGCGGTTGAAACAGTATTTCATCCGCAATGGATGGTGTTCACCACAAAAATGAGATGTCAGAACCGCGTTGACGTTTTGTTTCCTTGTTTTGCGGGATCGATACTTCTTGGCGCGTAAAACTTTTCTTTGTTCAATGCAGAAAGTAAACAACATTGACCCTTGTCAAAACGATCCAATTAGCGAACGGCATTCACTAGTTGGGTTGAGGTCGTGCTCCTGGTTTACAGAGTTTAACTACTTTTCCATACCAATAAAATGAATACTCTTTATCACTACCTCACGGTGCTTCAATTACCGTTATTTTTAAAAAATATACCATCCAATCGGAAGCCGCCATTCGATTCCTACTATAATTCTACGCTTCTGGACAAATTTTTTAAAAAATCGTTGATAAGATTTTCGAGTTATGCCGTTTTCAAATTTTTTGATGGAAAACGCCTTGTTAACTCGTTTCAGCCCGGGCTACGATTTCAAATTATAAAATTCACTGTTTCTTTTTTTTCAACTGATATGCATGAAATTTTTAGGAAAGATGCATTATACCCTATATTTTTGTGAATATGTATTGATCTGGTGACTGGGTTACATGGGTACGATTTTATTAAGGGGGTCCTCTGGGTCAAATGGGCTCAAAATAGGTCAACTTCCTTTTAATCGTAGATAACTAGTATTAAATGCTCCCAATAATGATACAATCCTTTTTATTTATCATTTTGAAATACTGGAAATGAAAACTGAACGTTTGAACCTTCAAATTTTGGTTATAAGAGCTCCAGGAATCTGGGGCCTCCCAGGAAAGTGGTCACTTATGGAGTCACCCAGCTTGCGACACATCTAACTTCTTGTTTTTGCATCACAAATATTATAGACATTGCACGTCGCGTTTACTCTGGCAACATCATTGGTGTAGATCTCCAAATCAGTGGAAGAAGCTTTTATTCCTTTTACATTGGGGACTGAAAGAATAGATCTGAACATAAACTCTGTCAAAACTACCTGGTACCTGGTGGTTGGCAGAGAACGTGGTAGTCCAAATGGTGCTGGTCCCGAGGTGAAAATGGATGGGATGCGATTCGTGGTTGTAGACGAATTCATTTATCTTGGATCACTCGTTAAATGTGATAATGACGTTAGCCATGAGGTGGAAAGATGTGTTGCGGCTATAAGTAGGATTTTCTATGGTTTTCTTAGCCAGCTAAAGTCTCGCAGCCTACACGGAAGAAAAAAAAGTACCCAAAATTGAGTATTTTTAAACTTACTTTTGAGTTATTTTTTCTCTTCTCTTTCATCCACTCATTCTTTTGTTGTCAAAAACAAAAGAGCCAAACAATTCAACGACGCCAGTTCAATACGGGAAGCCAATTTTGAGTTTTATTACCTGAGGTCGAAATTGAGTGAATTAAACTTACATTTGGGTAAATAAATTTTCCGTTGGGTACTTTTTTAGCATGCGAGTAAAGGCAAACTACTTCGACCCTACATACTCAATTTTGGCTTCCCGTACGGATGTTCGAGGTTGGGTGAATTAAACTCACTATTGGGTAGTTTATTTCTTCCGTGTACAGACACGGACAAAACTACCCGCTCGGAAACGTCTTCTAGAAATCTCCCGTGATATCTCAGAGACAAAAAAATGAGTCTCCTAGATATTTTTGGTCGATTTCTAGAATCTGTCAGACCTCAAATCCGCCTCAAATGCAACAACCGTTTAAACCGGTGTCTACCTCAAATTTTAGACGAGTAGACCGTTTGAACCGGAAGGGATTTGACATATCGATTCTCTTAGATAACGCAGAGATATCTAATAGACAAGGGCACCACAGTTCTTATAGATTTTTGCTAGATGTGGTAGAGACATGGGTACCTAGTAATTCATCTTCTTTTTGTTCTTGTTTTTTTCGGTTTGTTTACTTTGAAAACTATTTAATCATTTTGTTAATAATATTAATAAATTAATAAATTTTATAATGAATATCTTTTATTAGTATTTTTTTTACATTTTTGCGAGAGCTGTTTACTTCGACTGCATGACATCGATGAGGCGCAGCAGACAGAACCCCTCGGCGGTAAATAGGCGATGGCGCCGTCGTTCAAACTGGCCACTCCAAGGTACGGCTACGATATTTGGCTGGGGTTTCTTGCCTGTGATTACAAATAAAAAAGAAGGTTATGAGTGAGGTTTAACATGACGAATATGTACATAAATTTTAGCAGTGGGACTGACGTGTACAGTTTGAAAGTTTTCCTATAAGACACTTTCGGATTTTCGGAGTTGTGATTCCTGAATCTTTGAAGTCTCTTTCTCAATACTTTTGAAAGAGATTCCTGGAGAAATGTGAAAATTGGACTGTACATCCAACAGTGCTATTTTGGACATTTCTTCAATGCAACTTACTTTTATTATCGCACGAGAAAGGCACTAACAATATATTTGTTTTTTCTGTTCCATTCCGTTAGCTAACTCGCGGATAATCGTCAGCGCTTCTTTCCGATTCCGGTCACGTCGTCGCACTATTTTTTAACTTTTAAAAAAATGGTGAACTTACAAAAATATTCAAAGGTGTACGGTGCGCGTGCGAAGCGAATGATAGAAGTAAAAAAAGATGGCGTGGCGCGTGGCATTTGAACCGTTTCGACGAGTGCACCGGTAGATACACACACAATTGTAAATAGCCGAAAGTACTATTATACGGGCCCAAGTATAAATGAATCTTGACTAAGGTGGTTTGCGTCTTTTCGAGGTAGATTCCTGTTCGCTTTTAGACATTCTTCCATGCAGGTAGCTCTGTACACATCGTTTATTCGTCCAGTCGTTGCTCTGTACGGCTGTGAAGCATGGACGCTAGAAAATGCAGACTTTCGAATTTTCGGAGGGCTTGAGCGGAAAATACTGTGGTCAATGCTTGGTGGTGAAAAATGGTGAATACACATGAATCACTAGTTCTACTAAGTGTACAAAAATGCTGACATCGGCAGGCTGATAAAATACGCAGATTACAGTGGGCTGGACATGTAGTTCGTATGCCAGAAGGGAGACCAGCAAGTAATGCTTAGCAGAGAACCTGAAAGAGGACGTTGGCTCCGGGGTAGACCCCGCATTCGCATGGCTGTGTGCAATCGAGGAAGATGCGCTGCGCGTGCGGTGTCTCTGCACGCCGGGAGACGTGCACTGGCAATCGAAAAACGAGCCACCTGGAACAAGACATTACATTCGGTTATGCTCTGGAAAACATGGAGAGTACGACCATCATCGGTACATCTAGGTAGAGAATTGATTTTCCATATAAAAAAAACTTGCTTTGAAGTTCCGGCTTCCGATTGAATGGTATATTTTTTATAATAATGGTAAAAGATGCACCGTGACCTCAGTGTATCTTAGTGGTTCCCAACCTATTCGGGATCTCGACCCCTTTTATGATTAGTTAAGTGGCCCACGGCCCCCTAGATATGTCATGCTGAAATCAAGAACAACTCTATATTTTCAAGTCATTTGATTTCAATATCTTTTATCATTCTATTATGACATTCTTCAGCAGGAATTCATTCTGTGTGATTTTTTTACTTGTATTTGGTCGGGGTTCAGCCAAATCGCACCAAGCGTCAACGAAAAATAACCCATTTTACTGCCCAAACTTTCATTCAGCAGATTTAATTAATCGCAAATCGTATCAGTATCAATCGTATCGTAACTGATATGAAACGATTTCCGTTGTCCTTGTACCAGGATTTGCAGAAATCGCTCTCAATAGATAACGAACAACGATAAAAGAGAGGCAAAAACTGTTCCGAATCATAACAAGCCATGATAACAAATTTATCAAACTTGTATACAAGTGCGAAAAAACAGATAAGGATTGGCAGCCCCCACAGAAAAATGGCGATCCTCGCTTTGTTTTCGCTCCTTTCGTGTTGGTTACTGCACAGCTGTGTAGAACAAGTTGAAATAGGTTGAAATGCATCATCAGAACCAGTGCTCCCTGCATTTGGAGCTTTCTAAAAGAAATTCATCATATAACATCCCGAATCATGACAGCTTGCGAAAAAAGTCTCCCGCGGTATGCTACATATCGTATATATACAGAGATGAAATTTAAGTGAGAGACTTATTTATTCCCTTTAGGATTCAATCCCTGCCTTGTACGAATAAAATATCACAAGTCAGTCAAAAAGCCGCTTGGTGCGATTTGGCTGAACCCCGACTATTTGTGATACCAGCTTCGGCATACGAGTTTGCGTGTCTGATAAAGCCGATCTCAAATTGTAATCAATGTTCAATCTGCTTCTCGCTTTGGTCTTTATCTGAAGATGTGTTGAATATCCACGCTCCCATAAGTGATCAGAAGCAAACCGTATTAGAATCTTCGAAGCTTGTAACGCTGACATGGAATACGCTTCGTATATTCCACACCAAAACTGGCCTAAGGTTTTTTTTCACTGAATGAATCACGAGATGACGAACCATTCCGTCAAATATTCGAAATCTAAATATTCATTCTAGATTTCATCGGGAAGGCTAGCCATGTCCAATGTAAACAAAAACGGACTGCGAACTAAGGAAGCACCTTCTTGGGCCAACTCAGGTGTAGGAGTAGAGTCCCGTCCATTGTCATTCAATAAATAATAATAACACCATTTACACTTCACCTTACTTCACATTTATTTCTCTTCTATTTTTCTTTTTTTTTATTATTTTACTTTCCACTTTCACGTCCGTCCACAAGCACATCATTCTCGAAACTGACTAGCGTTTTCCTCTTTATTCCAAGATGCTACCCGAAGTCATATATCCTCTCTCTGTTTCTCTTTTCCCTTTTTCTGTTCCGCATAACATTGGGATGCACCAAAGGATGCACCTTGCAGCAACCATGGGAACATTCGGGATGCTCAATATTTTGTTTATTATTATTATTATTATTCATTCCTACATGCATCTACTCCTACATCAGGCATCTAAATTAGTTAATCCTTTTTCAATCAAAATGCACAGTTCATCAAATATTGAAATATTTCCGAGTCTTACTTTGCGTTGCCAGTTTTTAACCTTTGCTTGCAAATTGTCTCTGAACTAGGGTGACCATATGATTTTTTTCCAAAGGAGGATATTTCCTTCAAATCGTGTCAAAAAGGAGGACATTTGGTTAAAAAAGGAGGACATGTGAAAAACACCCAACCCAAAATATCCTGTATTTGATATTAAATTGACTGATTTTTCGGGATGTCGACTCAATACTACAAATGTATTGACATAAAAAAAGAACGAACTCACCGTGATTAAAATCTCAAATTCTCAAATCTCATCGACGATTCAAATCATGCGAGAGACAAATCCCATCAGAATCATGACCCAGAGAATCGCCCATGATTCGAATCGCGATGTGCACTTGATGCATGCATCATTGCATAATTTTTGCGTGTTCTTTATGGTTGAATCCATTGAATTATTTTTTTCCGCTTAACATAATGGCTAATAAATCCATATATGTATTGTATTTTGACACTTTTTAGAACGAAATCATTTTTCGGCGAATGAGCGAAGCAATGCGTTCTGTCCGAGAAACTCAACTGCGATGCTTTCGCTACATAATCGCAAGTGAGTTAGCTCGTGCATGAAGCCTCAATGATTGACATTTCAGTGTGACCAACAGTGCTCACCATCTTTTTGATGAGATTCTATTAAACAACCTTCAAGCATAATTGAGCATGAGCATGAGCAGGATAACCGTACAATTCGTAGTTGCTACTCCGTGATTGACTAGAACTTGCGAAATTGCACAGGGAACCAATTGAATGGAGCTTGGGTTTTAGCTATCATTCTCAATGTGCAAATTTCGGAAATTCAATGCATTTTACTAAGTCAATAACGGCGCCGGCCACGTCCTTACGGTCATCAAGGGAAGGAAGGATTATTAGTTCAACTCTCGTTGCTACTAGAGACCGAGTATACCTCTGCATCTCCACGATAGTCTTAGGATAGGATATTGTGTTAGTATGAAGGGATATATTATCTGGAATCACTTTGGTAAGTGATGCGATCTATGGGATAGGAATATATGAATGAGAATTAGAAATACTAGAGTAATGAGAAAGTATTAAAGTTTTTATAACAATTCTATATTTAGAATCATACTTGCTAGCAATGAGAATTTGATTTGCAAAGAGATTGAGTTATATGATTAATGAAATTATCGAATAGGAAATTAGAAAGGGCCAGGGATCAAACCCTTAATCTCCTGCTTATGAGGCAGAAGCAGTGACACAAGGCCACCAAGCACCTTCTATTAAACAAGCATAATTGTACACAAATGTTTGATATATCAATTTTAGGTAGCATTGCACAGAGTTTTAGCAAGAAAAGCTGAAATATAATTAAGTTCGAATGACCTAACCATCGCATACATCGCAACCTCGAGCAATAGACAACTGATTGTATATTACTTAAGGCACCTGGTAGGCCAGCGGATAATATTCCTTGAATGCCAATAAGTTTATGGCATGCGAATGCTACAAGACGGCTACACCATCACAACGAGGCTTTCAGCAGTTGTTTGTAGAAATTGAAAAATGTTTTCAGGGTGGTTACAACTACGAAGACGTACATGACGCTTTTAAAGCTTGGCGGAGTGTTACTTTAAGATAGTTATAGAATGATGAATCCAAGAGAGATTACAATTAATTTTTCATTTACTTAATGTAAATTTGGAATTTTATGTTTTATTAGAAAATATTGTTGCGTATGGAATATACTTTTGCACTCCTCTGTGCAATGGGGTAAAAAGTTCGAGTCCCATGCTTCCCCCAAAAAAATTTAAAAACAAATATTCCACATGCTGTAAATATACACAATGAACTATATTGAAATATATTGAAATTCTTTCTTACACCGTTTTTTGGGAATATTGTTAAGCTCTTTCAGTGGAATGCCTTCACCTGTTATGAGACCACGCTACGGTAGAATTAAAAGGAATAGTACTAATCTAATCTTATAACAGGTTGCGAAGCATTTGAAATTTTTTATTTAGTCCATTACTCACAATTTCGTAAAAAATATGAAACAATTATGTCAAAACATTCTTTTGACATCTTCTACATAGTTCATTAATCTAATGTTTGTTATTTACATTTCTTCTTTAGTTTAATTTATGTTACTTTTGATATTTGAGTTAATGTTGATGTTGGTTCAATCAAAAACTAGATGGGAACGTTCCAAATTAGAAAGGAATTGAACGCAAATATATACAACCGCACGTTCTATTTGTGGAGGACATCCAAATTTCATCTAAAAAGGAGGACATGTCCTCTTTTAGGATACCATATGGTCACCCTACTCTGAACTGAATCAGATTGGTTCTTCTTCATTGATATTGACAACCAAAAAATTTTTATCCGGGCTTTCCAAGAAAATTAATTTCATCCCTCAATTCAAAACCGTTAATAATATTGCCTTTTGATAACCAACAAAACGGCAGTATAGAAAAGAAGTACCTCGTGATCTGCATTCATTTATTTGCAGAGTTTTTCGTACAAACATGTGTTGGGAGCTTCAGATTGGATTCACAATTATGATAACAGTTTCCAGCTCTTTTTCTAATTGATGGAGAAGTGTCTTACAAGCGAGTTCAGTGTGTGTTTTCTCGTGATTCGGATAGCAGAACGATCGCGCGATCTGCCGAAATAGGGTTTCTTACCCCATTCTCGGCCTAACATGCATACGACTGCATTATTCAATTGATATTTATGGCAGGAAGCAACTTTTCCCAAATCTCGTGTGCCGTGCAATACTGCAATGGGGTTCACTTCTGCTTAAAAATAGCTTTTCTTGGTAAACATCGTTTGAAAAAGCTTTTATTTGATTTAAATTAACGAGGTCCAGCACTAATTTCAGTCATAGCGATTTCATTTCCGGCCCACTTCCAAACCGGTTCCTGGCCTAAACAAAATTTCGCTCAATCTCTCAACATATTACTCTCATTCTCTCTCGGGACGGTAGAAAATGCGACGTAAACAAAAATATGCACGTTCAACGGCTACATGATACCAGATGGTATTATTTATAATAATTTTTATTTGGTTGAAAAGATATATTCACTCATTCAAATTACTTCCAAACGCTTAAAAACTATATTTTTTTCACTTTTTGAAATCGAGAGAATTATAAATAACATGATAGTGTCAACGTATTAGATAGTTTTCCTATGAACGATGAAGGATTTTTTTCATACTAAAAAAGACTCCTGGCCTTTTGGCAGCACGGTGCGGCTAGAAGTTCTTATGCCGAGGTGAAGTTTTGTTCGGTTTGAGGATACATTTTTAAATGTATTTCAATATGTTCATATTAGTTCTAGTGAAACAAACAAATAGAAAAGATTAAAGTGCGTGAGTTTAGAATTATTGTGTGGTAGTTAACAGCTTCAAGCAATGATTGTATCGAGAACTGTGATGATTTTCAGGAAGGTGTTTATATGAAAATACCATTTTGCAAAAGTGGAAAGATTCACTCTGGCCCAGTGGTGTAGCCACGGAGAGCGATTGTTCGGAATGCACATTTTTATTTTCTATAATTGGACCAATTAGGACTGAAATAAATGGTTGAAAAATATTGAGTATTGTGCGAAATAAACGAAGGACTTTTTGCCTTTCTCGTATACAAAGTATACGTAAAGGCTATATGTTCGCTCCAAAAACGAACTTTTTATAGGAGTCCTGGAGACCCATAGTGTTATATACCGATCGACTCAGCTCGACGAATTGAGGTGATGTCTGTGTGTGCGTGTGTGTATGTGTGTGTGTATGTGTGTGCGCAAAATAATTTCACTCATTTTTCAGGCACTTATCCTTAATCGATTTGCTCAACAAGTTGCATGCAACAAGTTGCATTCGACGCGGAATCTTGTCCCATTGTTTCGTATTGAAAATTGGCCCAATCGGACTATGGACTTCGGAATTATGGCCAAAATATATTTTTTTATAAGAAAAATTCTCACTCACTTTTTAGGCACTTACTCTTAGCTGATTTACTCGCAACAAGTTTCATTCGACGTAGAATCTTGTCCAATTGTTTCGTATTGAAAATTGGACAGATCGGACTATGGGTTTCGAAGTTATGGCCAAAATTCATTTTTTCACATAAGAAACACATACAAAATTCACACTCATTTTTAAGCACTTATCTTTAACGGATTTGCTCGCAACAAGTTGCATTCGATGCAAAATCCGGTCCCATTGCTTCCTGTTGAAAATTGGCCAGATCGGACTATGGGCTCAGAAGTTATGGCCAAAATACAAAAGTGCGTAGAAATTTTTCACACGAAAAAAAAAAAACTAGAAAGGCACCATCACCGCTAGGTGGATTAATCTGGGTTTTTTTTTTTAAATTATCAACAATAAACCTACGGCTTCCAACAGGTATAAAACCCTATAATTTCTGTGCAGTGAGCCGGGAATCGGGTCCATAGGCCCAAGTAGTGATTTACCCTATTGTGTTTTGCATTGCGCGGCCGGTAATAAAGTTAATCAGTTCTGTGCGTGTTTTTTCTGAGTAGCCATCGAGCAAGCGTTGTGCAGTGCGTGTTTTAGTCGTCGCGAAGTAGTTAAGATATCGAATCAGTCTTCGGGAAAATATGTAAGACACGTGTTGCTTTTCCGTTTTTGTATCATCATGAATATGGCGTCGTTCAAAAGAAATAATTAGTCACTTACCAAGGTGATTTCCAATATATTTCCTTCCAAACTGTTATATACGAATTAGAGTAGCCCATTGCTATAATCATCAAATACGAACGGCGCCTGTATTCAGATCAGTTATGCCAACTTAGCAGTTCGAAGATGGTCTGCACTCGAAAGTATACTTAAAGAATAATAAAGGAGGCCTCGTCCTCATTCTGTTTTATAACGTTAACCATATCGCTTCTGATTTAATCACCAATCACGAGAAACCCTTTTTTTATAATACAATAGTTTGTTAATACAAAATACAAACTAACATACTATTCCTTTCCAGTGCGCTCATGGAGATGCAGAGGATTCCTCGGTCTCTTGTAGCAATGAGTGTCGAACTTATTTTCCTCCCCTTATCCTAATTGACTGTGAGGACGTGGCCGGCATCGTTATTGGTCTTGAATTAAAGAAACTCCGAAGCATGTACAGTGAAAATAGCTTTCTAGTCCCGAGAAAACTATTCAATAGGTGAGCTGTGCATTATTTGTTGTTTCTCGGCCAATCACGACTAGCAACTACGATGGGTACAGTCAATCAAGCTAAGCTTGATGGAGAAGTGTCTTACAAGCAAGAACATATCGGTGAATCATGCAATTGACACCTTTGGCATGTCGAGCAAACTATTTTCTCTTTTCTGAAATCCTGATTTTGATCCCAGCCTGGTGCACCACCAGTACGAACTTCCCCAACTTTTTCCCATTACTTGCCACCAGATTCAAAAAAGGTATTTATTGCAGCGAAGTTTTTGGTTGTAGTTTTCAAATCACTACAGAAAAGAAACTCTTCTTTCAAATCTCCTGATTCTGAGTAACTTAATAAATAGATATTTGTACAAATTTAATTATACATAAAAACGTGTTCATGATAGTCGACCCACAAAAAAGGTGAATTCTTTTCAAAGGTCACACGGCCCCCTTAGGACGAACCACCGGACAAGCCTTGCACCCTTGGCGGTGGCCAACCTCGCCAACTCGGGGGATGTTATCCAACTGGTGTTGTTGCCGACCGCTCGACAACTGATCAGATCATTACTGTACGCAAATCCTCCAAAACTTCCGTGAATATCAGGTCCTGACGCACCATATCTATCGATTTCAAGGCGGAATACGATAGTAGAGACCGCGTAGACAGCTTTCCCGGGAAATTTACGAGACTGATCAAAGCAACGATAATTATTATGTGAAGATTTCGGGCGAATACTCCAATTCGTACGAATCTCGGTGATGGGACAAGGTGACTTCCGTGTCTGTTGTTCAACATTGCACTAGGAGGTGTCATGCGGAAAGCCGGGTGTAACAGGCTGGGTACGATTTTTAACAGATTCAGTCAATTTGCGGATGTCATGAACGTTGTCGGCTGGACGTTTGCAAAGGTGCCAGAACTGTACACCCGCCTGAAACGTGAAGCAACAAAAGGTAGACTGGTGGTGAATGCATCTGAGACTTTTTTTTATTATTGTCCTTATTAATGAGGTTTTCGTGCATCGGAGAGGAAGAACATGCTACTGGACCATGGTCGAGGAGGGCTTGATGCACTCGTGGTATTTGAGAGACGCGTGCCTAGGACAATGTTTGGCAGTTTGCAAGAGAACGGTGTGTGGTGGCTAAGGTTGATCAACGAGCTCGCCCAACTCTACGGTGAGCTCATTATTCAGTAGGTAGCTAAAGCTGGAAGGGTACAATGTCATGACCAACAGCAACCCTGCAAAGATGGTGTTCGCTTCCGACCCGGCAGGTACAAGAAGGAATGGAGCGTAGCGAGTGAGGTGGGCTGAACAGGAACAGAACATCTTGGCCAGCGTGGGGCGCAACCGAGGATGGAGAGATGTGGAATCGAAACGTGGTTTATGGCGACAAATTTTTGATTCAAATCTGTTTAGATGTTAAATAAATGAACATTATATGCATTTGCATATCAATCTGATTTGAAAAATGTTAGCTTTTTTATAACAAAAGTGATGCTAAGTGTAAATAAAAATATTGATAATCTTTAGGATCGAGCAATCATTTTTTAAAAAAATTTCCAAGCCCTTTTCGGTTAACTGAAGTAGAAGTCGAAGCTCCATAAAGATGCGACAATTGAGTTTCCATCATTCCATAATCATCCACCAAATCATCTCGTCGTTATATGCAATGCAGCAGTCGCAACCTAAATCTTGGTCCATACCTGAAGATGCAAATTCAAATGGTTTCCATATAGGGAGAAGGACTATGCGGCCTATTGCGTTTGGGCACGTCGTTCCAAATCAAATGCATTTCAAGTGCAAGCAAAAAGGTTTTATGCATAGATGGTTTTATGCATAGATGGTTTTATGCATAGATGGTTTTCGAGCATACGACGGAAATAGGATCTCCTTAGGAAGTACTTGTAGTAACCCTATCGTGAGCCAGTCGTCGCTGTCGGAGATACTTACTTTGCCATTTACCACCCGCCACCGAAAATACGTACCGTACCGTTGTCGTCGTCGTCGTTCCGTGATTTTGCTGTGTGCAGTACCCACCTACCATTCAGTCATTTATCATCAAACCGCACCAAAAACCGCGCAGTATCACTATTCAACGAATGTCGCCGAGGCAGACGGTAATGGAGGAGTCCGGAACAAAGTCACCTTTTGTCTGATGATGTGGCTGGGCTAGTCGAAAACGTCGCATCTGGTTGACTTCCATGTGTACTAACTCGATTTTCTATCATGTACCAACCAGCCGCCGTCACCAGGTGCCAGCCAGAACTGAATCACAGGGTGACTGGGTTTGTTTGGAACTGTTCAAAATATGAGTTTTGCCCTATGATAATCCTTCAGAAGTCGATGTTTCAAAGACAACCGATTGATAATATCAATACAATAAAATATGGAGGATACCATAACAGTAAACGGTGGAAAACTTATTCATTTTATGGTGAAGATAGCCGAAAGAAAAAAAGACAAAGCTTCGAAGGTTCTAGCTAGTGAAAACGGTAGATCAGCCACTGGCTAATGCGCAACCCTGACCTGAGTAATTATTAAGAAACAACTGGATAAGAAAGCTACTAAACGAAGGAGCTGAAGAACATGTCGACACCCATATTTTCATCGGCAATGGCAACGGCTCAGTCGACTGCTATGGGGCCGCCCGACAAAGCGTTAAGGTCACTCCTGTCAGAATCCAAGTTTCAAAGTGTCGCGTTTTCGGGGGCACGCCACTCGATACGGAAGCAACGCACAACTGTCATTTTTATGTATTCACGCATGCTACGACGCAGCAAAGCTGAATCAACAAAAATGACAGTTGTCCGCCGCCTCCGTATTGAGTGGTGTGCCCCCGAAAACGCGAGCACTTTGAAACTTGGATTCTGTCAGGAGTGACCTTAACTCATTTTTGTAGATAGCCTAATAAGGGGCCATTCACAAAGTACGTCACGCTCCTAGGGGGCTTCCGAGCAGCGTGACGACTCATACAAAAAATTTATTTACAATTTTTGCGTGACGTACTTTATGGATCTTTCCTAAATGTAGGATTAAAAGGAAATTTGTTTCCATTTAGTTATCTTTGCCTGTTTTTTTTCATTGCCTAAAAATCGGACAACTGCGGTGGGTCAAAACGACGGACAATAATCTGGTAACGATTGATAATCTCCAACAGGTCTAAGAAGACTAAGCGTATATTAATGGACGAGAGTAGTGAATAATTCCCTGACGATAATTGAAAAAAATGCCTAGGACAAACCAAAACCATTTGCCCTATTATTAGTGGTAGGAAACTGTTCGCTGCAACCAAACTGTTGAGAACTATTTGAATCGCGAGAGGCAGAGGGAACTACATTTTTGGCTCCACAGTTGGGTGCACTCAGGTGGAGGCGCGTTGCAGCTGAACCACATGTGATGTAATCAGTATTCATCATCTGAGTCACGTATAGGGATCTTGCTGATTCTTCTGTGCCCGACGATGTCGCCACCACTATCCACCGCCATAACGCTTCAAACTGGTTTACTCGGCCTAACCCAAGTTCAATACTTTACGGCGTGTCCGAAACAGCGCCTCTATGACCCTGTTTTGAAATTGGAAGCAACTGTTCCAGCCGCTTCAGCTCCAGGCAACATATTAGATTGTACAAGCTTTAATGATTCATTCCGTAGACAATCATCTAATCAAATTAGAACGTAACTAGTGGTTAACAGAATGCTGTAGCTGGGTAGTTGAGATAGGAGAGCGCAGTCTTGCAATGTGCAATGCGTAAACTGAAATTAAGTTAATTTAAACCGCTCTATAAACATCCTCAATATAGTTTGCTGCAGAGGGTATGCGTTATGCCTGCTTCATGGACAAAAACCTAAATATGTAGGAATTTAAAAATTGTCTGGTACATATATTACGTTCAGAAGAGTCAAATGAAGTTATTTTTCAGAGTTGACCGATCCATCCACACGGAAAACTTATTAAAATAGCTACGCCTATGAGTTTGGCGCGCAATTTACCCAAGCACGCGTTGCTCACACGCCCACGAACGGAACAATGAGGTCCATTTGTTGTCGAGTCGTTAGTAGATACTTACCTACATATAAATTGAAACTCGATCGCATCATCATCGTCGTCATTTGCAAATGCAACGTTCCGATATATGGCACCCATATAAGTGATGAATGGACAAATGTGGGTGGAGGTAGAATGCTATGAACAAAGTCATATCAATTAGCTTTCTATGCTGAACTTTTGTGCCAATTTTTAGACATTGAGCAGATTTTAGACCTCATTTAGTTAAATTTCACGCGTCCCGGCTTGCACATTTTTGGGAGCCCCTAAAAGTCACCAGCGATTCTCCATACCTGGCAGTTAGAAATAACAGAAATAATACTTTTAAGTTAAATTTGAGTTTGATTCGGGTAATGAATTAATTCTCTCATTACCTTCTTCATGCCCTCGTATATGCCAACTATAGTAACCTTACTATAGCCAGGCGGATACAAATCGTTCAATTTAGCTACACAATCATCAGTTCATCAGGATACCAGGGACCATGCTCAAGGGCTCCCTTCTCGATTTAACTGTGAGAGTCCTGACTTATAAAGAAGAGAGGCATAATCCCAGCTGGAAAGATTTAGTTTTCTTAGTCCATAGGAATTGCAATATTTTTCTTTGTCGATTTTTTGTCTGGTTAGGCCTATACACATATTAAAATATGTTTATGTCCGACAGCTCTAGTAAGGTGCTAAGGTTATCAAAAAACTAACAGTGGGTAATGTCTGTGACATAACCGCGAAGTGGACGTAGGACTTGGCTTGACCATGCATGTAAAGATATACATTAGAGTGGGGCGCAGTTGTATGGAAAAACGCAAACTTCGTCCGATCAAGTGAAATCAAGGTTTTTTTTAATCGTTTTGGGACCCCAATCAACTGTGCAAAATATGGGCTCGATTGATTGCAACCTCGCATGCCGCATCGCGTTTTAAATTTACATAGAGATTAGTATGGGAAAACGTGCTTTTTTACATTTTTGCTCTTAGCGGCTTCAATTTATTATCAATCACTTGACTCAATACGTTAGGATATAATATGGAAGATGCCGAAAGACTTTACCGAAGAAGGTACGTAGCTGGAAGGTCCACAAAAAATGTTATTACGTTTCGAAAATTGATTGTTCAAACCACATGCAAGAAATCAATGTTTCTGCCAGCACTACCGAACAACCTATGGTTATCAAAGGGCAAAACCCATCTTCCTTCTTGTCGGATTTGTTTCATTGTGAAATAATTCCGGATAGCTCCCATTAGCTCTAAAGCCCTATAAGATCAACTATTTTGAAATAACACTCAGTTAAATTATTGGTCTACATAGTTCGGCAGTGCTGGCAGAATGAACGATTTTTTACATATGGTTTGAATACTCAATGTTCGAAGCGTTATAACTTTTTTCGTGGACGTCCCAGGAACGTGCCTTCTTCAGCAAAGTTTTTCGGCATCCTTTGGGTTATACTTTAACGCAATGTGCCACCTCTAGTAGTAGAAATGCAAAAGTATACTAATTTCCATACAAACTTCAAACGCGATGCGGAAAGCGAGGAAGCAACCAATCGGTCCCAAGTTGTTCAGGACCCAGAATGGTTTCGAAAAACCATCGATTTGAAAAAATGACCATGACGCCCCACTCTAATATACATATTATGCCCAAATCTCTCAAATCTAATTTGGATTATAAAAAATCAGCGTTATTCATCAGCCTATATTACACGTTTCGTTACCAATCTAGAAAAAATATATCAAAACGGAAAGCTATCAATCGATTTTTCATCTTATGTTGTTTTTTTTTTCTCATTAGGGAAAATATGTAAAATGATAATTCCTTAGATAATTCTTCGATTTCTAGAGACGGCATCCTCATCATCCCTGTCGCTGGATGTTGGTTCTCTACCGACCGGTCAAGATAAAATTAAAGCAGGAACTAAACTCGCGTGAGACATGATTTTGTCTTGTCATTATATCAGAACAACTCTAGCCGAAGCTCCGCCCCTTTGTTGAACAAGATCATTGTAAACAGCTTGTTGGTTCCACCTTCACCTTGACCGACTAGGCGGAATCAAAGCTGCCTCCATGTAGCGTATCCGTCGACGACATTTGATGGTTCCCTTATGGAATCAGCGGGATGTGAACTGCCTTAATGCAGCGACAAACGCCAACCAATTGCGAAAATAATTATTAACTCTCGGTCCTGATAAGGACCAGAAATTAACTCTTTCACTGGCAACTGGTTGACTGTGGGAGTTTCAAACTCGAAACCAAAACACAAACAAACGATTTTTTCTAAAACACCGCCGAAGAAGCGAAAAATGCCAACCAATTGCGAAAATTATAATCAACTCTCATGGCTTTCATTGGGCAACTGGTTGACCGACACACACACATGATTTCTTCTAGAATATCGAATATGTTGCTAGATATTCTAGAAGAATATATTTCTTCTAGAATATCTAGCAACATCGAAAGAAGTTGTTCTCGACGAGGGAAGTGGAAAGCTTCTCTTGAGCAACAAGTACTCCTCACTCAAGGATGGTGACACCGTCAATCTGCTGGGTACCACGAAAAAACGAAAGAAGCAACAGCCTCTGTTCCACGATAAAATAACCAGTGCGGTAGGAGAAGTGCCCGCCGATTTTCGTGCAAAGAGAAACTGATCGCCCAGGGCCTGAAGTGCACCTTTCGATAGTGCGTCGATGTCGAAGGTGTGAAGTTAATGACCGAGGGAAGGTCTCACTTTGACAAGGTGCTGGAGTACCTGAATGCGAAACGGTTCCAGTTTTACACCCACGACGCTCCCGGCAGCAAACCCATCAACGTCGTGCTGCGTGGTCTCGACGAAGTGGACGAAAAGGAGCTGAGTGAAGCTCTGGAGGAAAGTGGTCTGAAGCCGACCAACAATTACAAAATCCGCCGGCATGACACTTCCAGTGCCTACCTCGATCAGCTCTACCTGGTGCACTTGCAGCACGGTACTACCACGATGAAGGACCTCAAGCAAATCAAGGCCATCAACAGCACTGTCGTCGAGTGGACAAAGTACAAGCCCGTGCATCGTGACGTCACGCAGTGCATTAACTGTCGCCGCTTCGGCCATGGCACGCGGAACTGCTTCATGAACGCACGATGCACCCGGTGCGGCGGTGACCACGGCATCGACGAGTGCGAGCAAATGGAAGAAGCTGACCCCAAGTGTGCCAACTGTGGGGAAAAGCATCGGGCCACCACGAAGGCCTGCCCGAAACGCGCGGAGTTCTGCGAAGTCCGCAAGAAAGCTTCCACAAAAAATCGTCCATCATTCCTTGTCGTGTTTCTGGACGAGCCGGACGTATTTTACTCCCGTGTCTCATCACGTGACGCGCTTTATACCGCTAGAGTTTTTTTTCCCCCGTTTAGTATTCGGCGGGTTGTTTTTATATCGTTAAGTTGCCTACGCGAGTGTAAAGCTAGTTACAAGGTGATTTATCCAGCCGACTAGTTAAGGAAGCGAGCTGTTCTAGCGATGCTATTGCAGTCTCGTTAGTTTGGTTTTTTTCATCAAGTGGTGCGACGACGATCAGTATCAATCAGCATCAGGTCGTCATCGACAACGCTACCTACTCGGGTAGGCAGCAAACAGGCTAAGTAAAAAGATTGTATCCCATTGTCTCTTTGCATTCGTTTAACTTTCATCCACGCACCAGTGGTGAAGCTTTTGTGTGCTCTGCCTGTCGTTAGGCAAGGGTGGCACCGTTGCATTAGAGTGGGACAAAACGCAAAAAAGGTTGCCTGAATTATTATTAAAACTTTGAATTTTTTTTTTTTTCTTTTTTTTTGTGTGTGTGTGTTTGTTTTGTTATTATTATAATTAAAACCTATTAGTATTAATTTTTTTTCTCTTTTATTTTTTTTTTTGTGGGGGGTTTTGTATTCATGGGTGAAGAAAACGGAGGCGAGACGCCTCCCAAAGACAATGTCGTTCGCACGCGATTCTACCAGGCTTCTTCGCCTGGGCCTTGGGTTGTTTACTTTCGGCAGAAAGTGAAAAGTATTGATTTCTAGGAATCAAACGTGATTTGACGCGTCGTTTTCCGAAAACTGATTTTCATCAAATCAATCGGAACAAACTACGTGTAACCGCACCTACATACCAGGATGCAAATGCTATCGCAAAAGACCAGAACTATAATGTGGAATATTTGGTTTATGTGCCCTCGCGGGAGGTCGAGATTGAAGGCGTAATTAACGCAGCGAGCCTGACTTGTAAGGATGTGCTTGCAGGAAAAGGCCGTTTAAAGAATGCCCTGCAATCTACCGTGGATATTCTGGACTGCAAGGAATTGCATTCAGCAGCCATGGTAGATGGTAAAAAAGTATATTCGAAGTCAGGTTCGCTACGGGTAACGTTTGCCGGTTCGATACTCCCAAAATATGTAGATATCGAAAATATGTTGTTTCCGGTGCGTCTTTTTGTACCCAGAGTTTTCAATTGTACCAACTGCAAACAGTTGGGGCACACTGCCGAGTTTTGCGACAACAAGCCCCGTTGTGGCAAATGTTTTGAAAAGCATAGGACCTGCCAACAACAAGTTACAAAGTGCGCTTATTGTGGCATGGACCCTCCCCATGGTTTGCAAGAATGTCCGGTGTACAAAAAGCGCACCCAAAAAGTTAAGCGTTCATTAGTACAGCGCTCTAAGCAGTCGTATGCAGAAATGGTGAAGTCGCAAGACACATCCGCAACTGCCAACGCAACGGCTGCTATTTCAGCTGCCGTTCAAGTAAGTGATTTTTATGATGTCATTTCCATAGACGAATCGGACTCTGACGTAGCCGATATGGATGATTCTGCGGAGGTACACGTACCCGAAAAGAGGAAGAAACTGTCTTCCCCGGGATTGCGCCGTAAGAAAACAAAAATCATCCCTAGAAGCTTGCCGAAATCTGGGGGATTATTTAAAATTCCGAAGCAGCCTGTCTATACTGCTCCTTTTGACCCATGTTGCAGTAAGACATTCCCGCCATTGCCTAAAACTGATGTTACAAAGAAACATCAGGCAAGGAATATCTCTGAGCAGAAAACTGCTACTCGCACTTCTAAGAAAAGAATCTCGTCCAAGCGAGGATTGATATCCTTTAAGGATCTTGTGGATCGTATTTTGAACTTGTTCAATATTCCGAATTCATTGAGGCCAATCATTGACCTCTTTATTCCAACAGTTGAAAGTTATCTGAAGCAATTGACTGTTTCATGGCCCTTCTTGCAGGACTTGTATCTTTCGATGGATAATACAGCCATACAAGATACAATCACTGTGCTGCAGTGGAACTGTCATAGTCTGAAACATAAATTGGACGTGTTTAAGTTTTAATTCGCAACTCCGATTGCGATATATTTGCTCTCTGTGAAACATGGCTTTCTTCTGAAGATGAAATCAACTTCCACGATTTTAACATTATTCGCCAAGATCGGAATGATCATTATGGTGGCGTTCTTTTGGGAATCAAAAATGTCACACTTTCTACAAAATTCCTATTCCGACTGTTAATGGTTTAGAAATCGTCGCTTGCCAAGTAAATATAAAGAATAAAGACCTTTGCATAGCTTCAGTGTATATTCCCCAAATGCCTCACTTAATCGCCGGCATCTTTGGAGCGCAGTCTCTCTTTTATCATCCCCAGTTTTAATACTGGGTGATATGAATGCACATGGTATTGCATGGGGCGAAACTAGAGACGATAACAGAGCGCCTATTTTCTATGATTTGTGCGACGATTTCAACTTGAATATTTTGAACACAGGCGAAGTAACTCGAATAGGACCTCAAGGTCAGGAAAGTCGAATAGATCTGTCTTTATGCTCTAATTCACTATCATTAGATTCCACGTGGAAGGTAATCCAAGATCCCCATGGTAGTGACCACATGCCGATAGTCACCACAATCAAAAGCGGCTATCAACGATCAGTGCCAGTTAATGTTCCTTTCGACCTCACGAAAACCATTGACTGGCAAAAATTTGCATCGGCGGTAAACATTGGTATTGAACCAACTGATATTCTTCCTCCACTGGATGAGTATCGATTCCTTACCGAATTGATTCATAAAAGCGCACTAGAAGCTCAGAAACGACGCGTTCCAAGTACATCTGTCATAAGAAGACCAGCCACTCCTGGATGGGATGATGAATGTACTAAGTTGTATTCAGAGAAATCTGATGCCTTCAAGGCTTTCCGTAAACACGGAAGGTTCGAGCTTTTCGAAGAGTATTTGAGGCTTGAAAGAAAGCTCAAAATCTTCTCAAGGCTAAAAACGTAGCTACTGGCGACGTTTTGTCGAGGGACTATCACGAGAAACCTCAATGACAACACTTTGGAAAACGGCCCGCAACATGCGGAACCGCATTTCCACCAACGAGCGTGAAGAATACTCCAATTGATGGATATTCAATTTCGTACAAAAGGTCTGTCCAGATTCTGTACCAGCTGAACCGCTATTTCGAGAATCTACGCTGGATCCCGGTTCTTTGGGTGGACCATTCTCAATGCTGGAACTATCTATGTCTCTTCTTTCATCAAACAATTCTTCTCCGGGATGCGATAATATCAAATTCAATCTTCTAAAAACCTCCCAGATATCGCTAAAGACGATTACTTGACCTGTACAACTGTTTCATGGAGTACAACATCGTACCACCAGAATGGCGCCAGGTCAAAGTAATAGCTATTCAAAAGCCTGGGAAACCAGCGTCTAATCACAATTCATACCGACCGATTGCCATGCTATCATGCATGAGAAAATTATTGGAGAAAATGATCCTTTCAAGAATTGACCATTGGGTCGAGCAAAATGCATTACTGTCAAATACTCAATTCGGGTTTCGAAAAGGTAAAGGAACAAATGACTGTCTAGCGTTGCTCTCTTCAGATATACAGCTGGCCTATGCGCACAAGGAGCAACTGGCTTCAGTTTTCTTGGATATTAAGGGCGCTTTTGATTCTGTTTCCATAGAAGTACTGTCGGAAAATCTGCACAGTAGTGGATTACCCGTTATTTTGAATAATTTCTTGTACAATTTGTTGTCAGTAAAACACATGAACTTTACTCTCGGCACTCTGACAACTTCCAGAAATAGCTACATGGGCCTTCCCCAAGGTTCATGTTTAAGTCCCTTGCTTTACAATTTCTATGTTAAAGATATTGACAATTGTTTGGAAGGACAATGCACGCTTAGACAACTTGCAGATGATGCCGTGATCTCCCTAAGAGGTTCATGTGCAGAAGTCCTGCAAAGACCATTGCAAAATTCCCTAAATAACCTGACTGTTTGGGCCAGACATTTAGGGATTGAGTTCTCTCCGCAAAAAACTCAATTGGTTGTGTTTACTAAGAAGCGGTACCCTGCTCAACTGAAACTAAAGCTGTTGAAAGATGACATAAACCAATCTTTATCTTCTAAATACCTTGGGGTCTGGTTTGATTCTAAGTGTACCTGGAAGACCCATATTGATTATTTGTTAGAGAAATGCCGAAAAGGATCCATTTTCTCCGTTCTATCTCCGGAACATGGTGGGGCGCTCACCCGGAAGACCTCATCAAACTATATAAAACGACTATTCTCTCTGTTTTAGAGTATGGCTCTTTCTGCTTCCTCTCAGCAGCTGAGTGCCACCTAATCAAATTGGAACGAATTCAATATCGTTGTTTGCGTATTGCCCTTGGCTGTATGCATTCAACGCATAACATGAGCCTGGAGGTGCTTGCTGGAGTCACTCCTTTAAAGCACCGTTACTGGGAGCTCTCACTTAGAATACTGATCAAATGTGGAACAAGTAACACACTTGTATTAGAAAACTTCGATAATATGCTTGAACTGGCTCATCATTCAAGATACCTGCGAGTCTATCTCAACTACATATCGACAGATCTCTGTCTTCCATGTTATAATCCACCTCGAGTTCACTTCGTCAACGACAGTTCCTCAATTGAATACGATCTGTCCATGAAACACGCTATTCAAGGAATACCAGATCATCTTCGACAAATATCTATCCCTTCCATTTTTTCTGAAAAATATGAACATGTCAATTGCAATAACAGATATTTCACTGATGGTTCTCGCATTAACGGATCCACTGGCTTCGGTGTTTTCAACGTAAATTCAACCACCTTCCGAAAACTTCAAGAACCGTGTTCGGTTTATGTTGCTGAGCTGGCAGCAATTAATTTCGCTTTGGGGATAATTTCCGATCAGCCCGTAGACCATTATTTCATCTTCTCGGATAGTCTTAGTTCTATCGAGGCACTCCGGTCGATGAAACCTGTTAAGCACGCATCTTACTTTCTTACAACTGTAAGAGAGCAGATGCGTGATTTGGTCGAAAGATCATTTAAGATTACCTTTGTATGGGTCCCATCCCATTGCCTAATCTATGGCAATGAGAAGGCGGACTCGCTAGCAAAGGTGGGCGCACAGGAAGGTGAAGTTTATGATAGACAAATCTCGAACAACGAGTTTTTCCCATTAGTCCGTCAGAGTACTCTTCAAAATTGGCAAATGATTTGGTCACACAATGAACTTGGACGGTGGCTCTTTTCCATAGTTCCTAAAGTTTCTGCGCGAGCGTGGTTCAGAGGTGAGGACTTAAGCCGAGGCTTCATTCGCACGATGTCGAGACTTATGTCCAATCACTATTCACTAAACGCACACCTCTATAGAATAAACCTGGTTGATAGCAACCTATGTAGGTGTGGAGCCGGTTACGATGACATCGATCACGTAGTTTGGTATTGCTCGGAAAACGACGCCTCCAGAGAGCAACTATTGGATACCCTTGTGGCCCGAGGTAAACAACCCTACAGGGAAGTAAGAGGTATTTGGGGGATCGCGATGTGGTTTATATGCAGGCCATCTATGCCTTTCTTTGCTCGTCTGACATAAAAGTCTAATTCCCCTATCTTTTTTTCTTTCTCGTTTTTGTTTTTGTCTTATTGTTCTGTGTAATACGAAGCTATGGCCATCCGGAAGATGCTCCCTGACGAACCACAACTCGAGCCCGACGCTACGCCATACCGTTATTGACGTCAAATACCCGGATGAGCAGCTGAAATACCTCAAACCTAAATCCCAACCTAGTCCGTCCTGAAATTACGCAATCTAACCTTGAGTCGCCACGAGTATCTTGGTCTATACCCTTCCCCTTACTAACTGTTGATAATAAGATGATATCGATTGTAAATATCATAAAGTCTCGGCTCCGTTAAGTGTTATACACGCCTGAGCCTGTCAAATAAACACAATAGATAAAAAAAAAAAAAAAAAAAAAAAAAAAAATCGTCCAGCCCGAAGCTCGCCCCCATTGCTCGACGAACGAAACTTCCCGACAATCCAGCTTCCGCGATGGCCGATCCCGGTCCTTCCGCCGCTACAACCGCAAAAAAGACCCACAGCTGCTGCTGCCTAGGTCCCGTCGGAAGTCAAGACAAGCAAAGCAACATCCAGCCCGTCCACCAGCGAATGGCCGCCGCTCCCTCCCTCAGGATTCCGCCAGATGAGCATCCTCTACCCCCGGAGGATTCCGCTCCGCTCTACACTCCGGAACAGCTGGCTCCGATATTCAACCAACTTGCGGCTCGGCTTCGAAACTGCAAATCCCGGTTCGACCAGATTTACACCAAATATAGTATATTAACAATATAGTCCACTTCGTTAATTCCCATATATTAGGCAAGAGACAGCACATTCACACCGAAATTTTCCAATCGAAAATTCCCTAGACCGGCACCGGGAATCGAACCCAGCCACCCTCAGCAAGGTCTTGCTTTGTAGCCGCGCGTCTTACCGCACGGCTAAGAAGGGCCAATTTCTAGCATATTATTTCGAAATGTTATGTTGCATATTGAACTACAGTAGACGTTCGATAACTGCAAGTCATTTAACTGCAATGTTTTTTAACTGCAATTCGATAGTTGCAACCTGTTGCAACAGTTTTGCAGTCATCGGACCGCTAAACTTCAAACTGATGTCAAACTCAATGACAGCTGCATTTCGCTGCACTCTCTTACACTCTTTCGGAATTGAAAATTGCTACTAGGTTGGGTCTGGTAAATTGGAATGCTTGTTCGCTCAAGAGCAGAATCGTCTAGCTCAGCTCAGGAGAAGGAGATTGACGCGGCTTTCATCACCGAAACCCACCTGAAGCCCGAGGTAAGCGCAACAATTCCGGGTTTTAGGCTGGTGAGGTTCGATCGAACAAGCTCCAGAGGGGGAGGAGTGGCAATCGCCTTGCGGTGCAACATCGCCTGCCGCCTGCTGCCGGATTTCAAGCTGAAAATCATCGAAGCCATTGGAGTGGAAGTCACCACCTCCGTCGGAGTCGTCACGTTCATCGTGGCTTACTGTCCCACACAAGTCAAAGTCGACGACGCACAGTGATGCCACTCCATACAAAACTCGGAAAAAAGTCTTTTCAATCACTTTTTGTCAACCGATTTTCTCGCAACAGGTGGATTAATTAGGGTTTTTGTGCTTAAGATTGCTACGTAGCTACGTAGCCTGAATGATCAGAGTTATTCAATATGATTCTCTACCGCGAGAGAGCTTACCTCAATTCAATACTGTGAACTGAGGTAAGCTCCCTCGCGGTAGAGCGCTTTTTTCGAACTAAAATGTTTATAACTTGGAATTGGGCAGGTATTTCGCTTTTCCCAGCTGATTTTCAAATTTTTCAAGGAATGTTTTTAGAAAATTTAGTGGACCTACTTATCTCCAAATTTGAAAGAATGTCTCAATACTGAACTATTGTACAACTGAAATTTTCGCTTCTCAACATTTTTCTCCAATGATTGATTTAAAATATAAAGAACCGAATTTTGCAAAACCCAACTGACAAAAGTTTCTAAATTTTTCAACGATCATTTTGATGTAATAATAATTATATGTAACCGCATGAGATTCTGCATAAATGTCTTTTTACTTCAATCAAGTTTTCCAAATTGCATACAAAAATTATCATTTTGGGACTTTGGGAGAGCTAACAGCACATTGTCCCTTTCGAACAGCAAGAAATGAGCACAGAGAGCGGTGAAGTTTTGAATGTAGCGTGACACTATAAAACTGCGTATTTACATTTGAAAACATGCAATTGAATGAGTTGAAAAATAAGACAAATATGCGGAAGATACAAACAAGACAAATGAATGTAATAAGACAAATAAGACAAAAAGACAAATAAGACAAAAGAGCCAAATAAGACAAATAACAAATAAGACAAATACGACAAATAAGACAATTAAGACAAATAATGTGATAGATTTAGTTCGGAAAAGGTATTGGAGGGTAACCGCCCCTTCGGTGGGGTTTGATCCCACGACCCCAGTTCGCATGACAGGTGCTTTCCCTACTAAGCTACGAAGGACCTCCGTCGTCCACCGCAGCTTAGCGGGTACTGATGAAACCAAATTCCCAGCACCAGGTACCAGCCGATCTCTCGCAATACATTTTCAGAACTAACTCTCTCAAATATATTTTTGTACACATGTCAACCAAGTAGGATGAGTATTTAGTATTGTCCGGCTCCTACACACTTGCTTCATCAGCAACGGCGCTCAATGAAGTAGGGTTGTGTGAGGTTGTGCCAGTTTGGTCGTCAGATCCCAACACGACCACACAAGCGAAGAGAAATCGCCACTCGAGATCAGTACATTCAAAGTTAATTGCCTATATGCCGGGTATTAAGCCACCCGGAGTGGAAATTAATTACTATGTCTGAAACTTACAACTTACTTACTTACAACAACAACAACCTCCAGAAATTTTTGGAGGAACTTTCGGGAGAATTTTTGCAGGCACTTCCGGTGGAATTCCCGGAGGAACTTCCGGAGGAACTTCCGGAGGAATTCCCGGAGGAACTTCCGGAGGAATTCCCGGAGGAACTTCCGGAGGAATTCCCAAAGGAACTTCCGGAGGAATTCCCAAAGGAACTCCCGGAGGAATTCCCAAAGGAACTTCCGGAGAAATTCCCAAAGGAACTTCCGGAGGAATTCCCAAAGGAACTTCCGGAGGAATTCCCACAGGAATTTCCGGATGAATTCCCGGAAGAACTTCTGTATGAATTCATGAAGGAACTTCCGGAGGATTTCCTGAAGGAATTCTTGAAGGAACTTCCGGAGGAATTCCTGGAGGAACTTTCGGAGGACCTCCTGGAGTAACTTCCGGAGGTACTTCCGGAAGAATTTTTGGAGAAGTTTTCGAAGCAATTCCTGGAGGAATATCCGGAGGAATTCCTGGAGGAGTATCCGGAGGAACTCCTGGAGCAACTTGCAGAGGAATTCCTGGAGGAACTTCCAGAGAAAAGCCTGGAGGAACTTCCAGAGAAAAGCCTGGAGGAACTTCCAGAGAAAAGCCTGGAGGAACTTCCGAAAGTAGTCCTAGAGAAATTTTCGAAGGAATATCCAGAGGAATTCCTGGAGGAATATCCAGAGGAATTCCTGGAGGAATATCCGGAGGAATTCCAGGAGGAATATCCGGAGGAATTCCAGGAGGAATATCCGGAGAAATTCCTGGAGGAATATCCGAAAAAAAGTCCGGGGGGAATATCGGGGGAAATTCCTGAGGAACATCCGGGGGAATATCAGAAGGAAATCCTGAAGGAATATCCTGAGGAATTCCTGGAGGAATATCCAGAGGAATTCCTGAAGGAATATCCGGAGGAATTCCTGGAGGAATATCCGGAGAAATTCCTGGAGGAATATCCGGAGGAATTCCTGGAGGAATATCCGGAGGAATTCCTGGAGGAATATCCGGAGGAACTCCTGGAGGGATATTCGGAGGATTAAAGCAATTCCTTGGGAAATATTGGAAGGAATTATTGGAGGAATGGAGCAATTTCTGGGGAAATATTGAAAGTTATTTCTTGAGGAATATCCGGAGAAATTACTAAAGAAATTTGCGGAGAAATGCCTGGAACAATAATCAACGCAATTCCTGGAGCAATATCCGGAGAAATTTATGGAAATTACCTCCAGGAATTCCTCCAGGAATTCTCCAGATTCTTTCTGGAGTTCTTCCGGAGATTCCTCCTGGAATTCCTCTGGAAGTTCCTTTTTGAATACCTTTGGAAGTTACTTCTGGAATATCTTTGGAAGTTCCTTCTGGAATTCACCCGGAAGTTCCTCTTGGAACTCCTCCGAAAGTTCTTTCTAGAACTCCTCCGGAAGTTTTTTTTTCGGAATTCCTGCGGAAGTTGCATCGGAAAATCCGAAGTTTTTCCAGGAATCCCTTTGGAAGTTCCTCTAGGAATTTCTGGTAGACCAATACATACAAACTCCAACACAGTTTTGCCATTTTTGAACTTCTGGTTTAGATGAGTTGCAAATCATATCCGCGAGCTCTACGGCCACGGCTGGTCAATGTCAGATTTCTATCTAGCGTAGTTGACCTGACCCTTTTCGAATTGAAAATTGTCTCGACTTCCCTGGGTATAAAAGTATCATCGTGTCAGCCTCATGATATACGGATGCAAAAATGGTAACCTGGCTATGAAACCTCGCAGTTAATAACTGTGGAAGTGCTTAAAGAACACTAAGCTGCGAGGCGGCTCTGTCCCAGTGTGGGAATGTAATGCCAATAAGAACAAGAAAAAGTTGGCCTGTTAAACCAATTGTTCCAAACTTCACAATAGTTTGGACAACCTAGAACATCTGGTTTGGGTATACGGACATGTATCAACATGAATGATTGATATCATGTTTGTATCGAGCGCAGTTTACCTTGTAGATCATTTTAGGGTAACTCGTCCAGAACATTAAGGGTAACTCATAACATCTGGTTTGGATATAACTGAGTTACAAATCACACATATAGGCTCTACGAATTTGTATGGACATGATTGATTGATGTCAAAGTTATATTGGGGCAGTTGACTTGATAGACTCCAGAGCAGTGTGGAGTACTTCGAACATGATATTGGTATCTACTGACTTGTATGGATATCTTATTGCTATCAGATTTGTACCGAGCGCAGTTGACCTGGTAGACCAATTCATCCAAACTCCAGAACAGTTCGGAGAACCGAGAACATCTGGTTGGGGTATAACTGTGTTGAAAACTTTACACATGGGCTCTTGTCAATTTCAGATATCTATCAAGCGCAGTTGACCAGATTGGTTGATCCAAACTCCAGAACAGTTTGGAGAACCTGAAACATCTGGTATGGGTATAACTGTGCTGCAAATCATACGCGTGGGCTCTAAGGACTTGTGTGGACATGATTGGTCGATTTCAGATAGCTATCGAGCTCAGTTGACATGGTAGACCAATTGATTCAAACTCCTAAACGGTTTGGAGATCCTAGAACAACTGGTTTGGGCAAAACTGAGTAGAATATCATTCCCCTGGCCTCTACTGACCTACATGGACATGACGGGTTTCCGTAGTTTTCATCGTCAACATTTGCATAGCATCTTTCATCAGTATAGAGGTCATTTTGGAGTCGCTAGGGATGTCCAGAAGAAACATTTTATTGACACATAGTATAGTCAATGCTAAGATAGTGTTATGAAACAACCTGTAAGTGTTGTTCCGACTGAAGAATGTCATGTAAATTGAAATTTACTATATTTTGAAAAAAAAACATCCTTACTCACGCCCCTCTAAGGAAAATTGAGCATCCCTAGAAACATATCACACCAATATGAAATAGGTAAGACATCCGTAAAAGAATTGTGAAAATCGGTCAAAAGACGCTTGAGATACATCAGTTTTAAAATTTAGTTCCCTCGATTTTCTGATCACTGTATTCGGCGTGTTAATGCTTATGTTTACTTCAAGAATGTTATGAAGAAAAATGCTATTTGTGCAGATTTGCGCAAAACAATCATCATATCTCCGAAAAGCTGGATAAATAAGCTTTGAAATAGGCTCAATTCGGCATGCGTGTGATTGCGTGCTCATAGTTAAAAATCAGGTTGAACAACATGATGTTTTCGACATACATTTTACAAACAAATATAAAAAACATCTTTGATTTGCCATTGGATCAACATGATGCAACCCGTGCAATTTTCATCCAATCTTCGTGAAATTTTGAGGAAAGACATTTCAAACATTATGAAAAATTATAAAAATACTTTCGAAGCAGTACGCTCAACTCAATTTTTTTCACTTTTTTCCGCCTTGGCATCACTGTGCGACGGCATGTCGGAAGAACTAAGAAGGGCAGTTCATCATCGCTGGAGACTTGAACGCAAAGCACCAATCGGGGGCAAACACCGTCTCAAACTAGAACGGAGTCGTCTGGTCTGTAACCTTTCTAACAGGTCACAATTCCTAAATTTGCTATTTCTATTATCGTTTAGTTTCCTTTTTCTTTTTTTTGTAAATAAGTATGCTTTAATTCTAGATTAAATAAATAAAATTGTAGATATGTAAATAAATCCCTATATTCCCTATCCTAAGATACCATCCTATATGTACATTGTACATATTCATCATGGCGCGCGGTACCAACTATGCACAGACAAAACCATCCCGGGAAATATTCTCCTATACTTTGATTTTGCTGTGTCATCGAAGGCCTTATAAGCCTAAGCAGGATGAGGCCAAGGGCTCTTTTTGGTAACAAAATTCCGACAGTTTAAACCTTCCGTTGCTCTCTTAAAATGTTTCTCTAAATTCTTTAGGAACAAAATTCCTACCAGTTTCGCAAGTGAACCGGTATTCGAAACGGCCGAGATAGTGCCTCGGAAGAAGATTTGTTCAACCACCCATCGTCGGAGTTGCCAATAGTGATCGAACGGCCTGTGACCGGTGGCCTGTGAGTGATAGTGAAATCACACATCCCTGGTATAATCACCCTTCCAGGACGAGAGGAGGAAAACCGTACGACGCCCCTTTACCCCAGGCCGATACATCCCTGGATCCGACCTCATCGTCGACATAGCCATCGGAAAGGAAGTGGAGCGGTCGCAGCCAGCATTCCGAACATCCACCGACCGACTGACAGTCGCCCTAACCGTTGAAGTCAGGTGAAATTTTGTACATTCCTTTATATCTCCTATTCTATTATTATTAAATAAACCCAACCCTTGAACTCTTAATTAACATCTAGTGTAAAGCATAATTATTTCACGCGCAAATCCCTTTTCTCCATCATTCGTTTTGTTGAAATTGAATTCGCGTTGCAAGCTAGGGAAGTGAGTCCGCCCAACGATTCTCCCGGACAGACCCTGAGAGGGCTGAAGTGTAAATAGTTTTGTAAATTTTCGTGTATATAATTTATTTTTCTAAGTGAATTAGTTTTTTGTAATTTTCTTATTTCTTTAAAATTTCATTGCATTAGTATAGTTAATCTTAACAGGTCCAACGACGAGCTGGAAGGCCACTACACCATCCTGAGCCCTGACAGCTCTACCCGGTTGACACGGTCCGGGGCCCATGCAACACTCGACATCTTTATCACGAACATGAACGGTCACGTCTCCCAGCCGGTCGTCTTCCAGGAACTGAGCTCGGACCACTATCCGGCGTCGGTTTCAACGGTGCGTGGACGAGAACATCGATTACCAGCGGCATCCGGTGTCATCCGAAGACGTCGACGAGCAGCTGCACGCCATCCAGGAGGCGCTCTCCCTAGCCCGCGAGCAGAATGTACCAAAGGCCCAGCAGGTAAGCAACACCCTGACCATTGATACACTCACCAAAGATTTGATCCGTCTGCGAAATGTCACTCGCAGGCAGTACCAACGTACTGGGCTGCCTGCGCTTAAGACCCGGTGCAATCGCATGACTGAAATTATCCAAGCCAGAATGGTGGATCTCAGAAATAGTGATTTTTTCAATAAGATCCGCGCTCTCCCAGACTGTGCTAAGCCGTTCTGGAAGTTGACTAAAATTCTAAAATCCAAGCCTCGGCCCATTCCACCTTTGATCCCACTAGACAACAATGACTCTAAGGATCGCTTGATAACTCCTGCAGAGAAGGCAGCCGAAATAGGTCGCCATTTCGTCAGCTCACACAATCTTGGACAGAACATCATCAGTCCACATGAAGCAGCGTTTAGCGAGCTAGCGAACAACATAATCATAAATCTGACTCCCAACGACTTTTCTGAGGAGTTGGAGATCTCAGCTGGCGAACTGAAGGCCTATATCAAATCATCAAAAAACATGAAGGCCCCAGGCTTCGACAGCATCCTAAATCTCGAGCTCAAACACATGAGTGCTCCATTCTTTGAGCACCATTCACTGATCTTCAATCAGTGTATGCGACTCAGCTACTTCCCATCGTCCTGGAATTCTGCGTCCTCAAGCATGTTTTTCACACATCCGCCATCGACGTCGAGAAGGCATTCGATAATGTATGGCATGATGATCTGGTGTACAAACTGGTGTACGACAGCAAGCTTATTTTTCGGCAACAGGTTGCCAAGACGGTGACAAAGTGCAACGTATTGTTAAAACTGCTGTACCCATTGATCAACCGCCGGTCGTCTTTGTCCCTGAAAAATAAGCTTGCTGTCTACAAGCAAATCGTCCTCCCCGTGATCGAATACGACATGCCGGTCGCTAAAACTCATCACCTCAAACTCCAAAGAGTGCAGAACAAATTGCTTAGGATGATCATGAACACCCCTCCCAGGATACGAACTTTTGAGGTCCACCGTCTAGCCGGTATTAAAACACTACAAGAACGCTTTGGTGAGTGTAAAGATCGGTTTAGGGTTCGTTGCTTATCTTCGGACCAAGCTGCGATTAGGGCGCTTGTTCCAATCTAGGTTATCAAATTATTATTGTAAATATTTGTGTAAATAGTAGTTAGGTTATCAAATTTTAAAAATCAACCGATGCCTCTTTTAGGCTACCTTGAGGCCAATAGGCCAACCACTTGAAATGCTGTAAAAATAATGTGTAGGACAAAAAAATGAAAAATAAATGAATTTCATCTAACTAATTTTGATATGCTTTCCAGCACTTGCGACTTAGATATGATTATTGTGACACTGATTTCCAAAAAGAATAACCTTATTAACTTTCTCTGCCATAGTTATACCTGATGAACATGCCGAGAATTTAAGGTGAGTAGATTATAAAAAGTTTGCTATATTTACAAATTTGAAAGGGCCACAGAAAGTATTCTAATCGACGGTAAATTTTTCTCCGACATCACGAACGTACGCACTTACCGCAGTGCGAATATTGAATCCGACCACTACCTCCTCGCAGTATGTCTGCGCTCAAAACTCTCGACGGTGATCAACACGCGTCGGAGTCGTCCGCCGCGGCTTAACATTGGGCGGCTACAAGACGATAGACTAGCCCAAGACTACGCGCAGCAGCTGGAAGTGGCACTCCCAACGGAAGAGCAGCTAGGCGCAGCATCTCTTGAAGATGGCTGGAGAGATATTCGATCCGCCATTGGAAGCACCGCAACCGCTGCACTAGGCACGGTGGCTCCGGATCATAGAAACGACTGGTATGACGGCGAATGTGAGCAGTTAGTTGAGGAGAAGAATGCAGCATGGGCGAGATTGCTGCAACACCGCACGAGGGCGAACGAGGCACGATACAAACGGGCGCGGAACAGACAAAACTCGATTTTCCGGAGGAAAAGCGCCATCTAGAAGATCCAGACCGTGAAGAGACGGAGGAACTGTACCGCGCTAATAACGCACGAAAGTTCTATGAGAAGTTGAACCGTTCACGTAAGGGCCACGTGCCACAGCCCGATATGTGTAAGGACATAAACGGGAACCTTCTTACGAACAAGCGTGAGGTGATCCAAAGGTGGCGGCAGCACTACGAAGAGCACCTGAATGGCGATATGGCAGACAACGGTGGCGGTATGGTAATGAACCTAGGAGCACGCGCGCAGGAAATGCGACTTCCGGCTCCGAATCTCCAGGAAATCCAGGAGGAGATCGGCCGGCTGAAAAACAACAAAGCCCCTGGAGTTGACCAACTACCAGGAGAGCTGTTTAAACACGGTGGTGAAGCACTGGCTAGAGCGCTGCACTGGGTGATTACCAAGGTTTGGGAGGATGAGGTTCTGCCGCAGGAGTGGATGGAAGGTGTCGTGTGTCCCATCTACAAAAAGGGCGATAAGCTAGATTGTAGCAACTACCGCGCAATCACATTGCTGAACGCCGCCTACAAGGTACTCTCCCAAATTTTATGCCGTCGACTAACACCAATTGCAAGAGAGTTCGTGGGGCAGTACCAGGCGGGATTTATGGGTGAACGCTCTACCACAGACCAGGTGTTCGCCATACGTCAGGTATTGCAGAAATGCCGCGAATACAACGTGCCCACACATCATCTATTTATCGACTTCAAAGCCGCATATGATACAATCGATCGGGACCAGCTATGGCAGCTAATGCACGAAAACGGATTTCCGAATAAACTGATACGGTTGATCAAGGCGACGATGGATCGGGTGATGTGCGTAGTTCGAGTTTCAGGGCATTCTCGAGTCCCTTCGAAACCCGCAGAGGGTTACGGCAAGGTGATGGTCTTTCGTGTCTGCTATTCAACATCGCTTTGGAGGGAGTAATACGAAGGGCAGGGATTGACACGAGTGGTACGATTTTCACGAAGTCCATCCAGTTATTTGATTTCGCCGACGACATTGATATTATGGCACGTAACTTTGAGAGGATGAAGGAAGCCTACATCAGACTGAAAAGCGAAGCTAAACGGATTGGACTAGTCATCAACACGTCTAAGACGAAGTACATGATAGGAAGAGGCTCAAGAGAGGTCAATGTGAGCCACCCACCACGAGTTTCTATCGGTGGTGACGAAATCGAGGTGGTTGAAGAATTCGTGTACTTGGGCTCACTGGTGACCGCCGATAACGATACCAGCAGAGAAATTCGGAGACGCATAGTGGCTGGAAATCGTACGTACTTTGGACTCCGCAAGACGCTCCGATCGAATAGAGTTCGCCGCCGTACCAAACTGACTATCTACAAAACGCTTATAAGACCGGTAGTTCTCTACGGACACGAGACCTGGACGATGCTCGTGGAGGACCAACGCGCACTGGGAGTTTTCGAAAGGAAAGTGTTGCGTACCATCTATGGTGGGTTGCAGATGGCGGACGGTACGTGGAGGAGGTGAATGAACCACGAGTTGCATCAGCTGTTGGGAGAACCATCCATCGTTCACACCGCGAAAATCGGAAGACTGCGGTGGGCCGAGCACGTAGCCAGAATGTCGGACAGTAATCCGGTGAAAATGGTTCTCGACAACGATCCGACGGGAACAAGAAGGCGAGGTGCACAGCGGGCAAGGTGGATCGATCAGGTGGAGGACGACTTGCGGACCCTCCGCAGACTGCGTGGTTGGCGAAGTGCAGCCATGAACCGAGCTGAATGGAGAAGTCTTTTATGTGCAGCACAGGCCACTCCGGCCTTAGTCTGATGATAAATAAATAAAACAGAAAGTATTCCTTCGACTTTTAGCAAAATCTCACTTTTAGTGGTCGATTTTTCTGAATTCCACAGGTTTTGATGATTTTTATATTTAAGAATACATAGCAGAATTGTGTATATTCTGCAGGGGAAAATATTCCTGGTATTCTAGTGGAATATTTTTAGTTTAGATGTAGCATTCTAAATAAAAAATCAAGAATTATCAATCTCACAAAATCTGCATTTAATGTCCATTTTGTTGCTTCGAATATTTGTTATCAAAAATTTTGGATACCAGTTGGCATCTGATTCAATTTTCAGACACCATTCATACTTCGGACACCTGAGCCACCGGCGATCAGACTTAGATTAATGTGTTTGGTTCTCTATAACGAAACTTTAGTAACACAAACTTTAGTAACATTTGATCCACAATACTAATGAAAAAGTTAATATTTAAAATTATCTCCCTATTGTTTGAAAAAGCTGCACAGGCTAGTAAGGTATTAGAATCGGACTGATGAAACTTTTGGTTTATTAAAGAGGTTATGGATAAGTCTTTTTGAAGTTTTGACACCAGATTTAATTCTAAAATATTCATTCCAATTATTTTACACATATGTTTTAAACGGTAATGCCGAATTATTACGAAATATCTAATGTTAACCCCGTCAGTTTGCCAGATCCTTCCACCCATAATTCGATTAACGCCGATCATAATTCAATTAGCATTGGCATGTCTTCCGATTAGTTCAGCGCAAATGCCCACCCATTGTCATCGATGGTTTCTAAATACATAAGAGTGTGTACTTATCCGACATGCCCTTGGCTAATCACTGGTGGTTGGTACATCCATGAAAAGTGAACAAACCCGCGGCATCTTGCTTGCTGATCCGTGGAACGGCCTTGTTTTCTTAGCAACACTTTGTAGCAGTCACTGAACACTTAAAACTCGTCAGCCAATATCAGCAACTGTTTATAGTCGAACCGATACAGCAATCCACAATTTATCCACCGATGGCTCGTAGCCAATGAGCACTCGACTTTTCACACCAAGGAAATCTCAGGACCTATCGCAACACTTCCGAACGAACCTTCCGAAATCTGGACCAATGCCAGGAACCGAACCGAACCGCTTGGACCGACACTCACCGCAGTAATAAGTTGGATTTCCAGCTATAGTCGTCATCTAAGCTGTGACTCTTTGGCCCCCAAAGTGTCAACCGTATGGAAGAGCCCTAATCTAATTAGGCAGCTCCCCCTTTCCCGACTGCAACGACGACAAAGACGACGACGACAACAACAGAAACACAGCAGTGTGTCTTTTGCTTTTGTAGTTCTACTCATGCAGCCTAGTGGGAGATATTGGGCGCATGGTCCCGTCCTATCCTGGGGCCGATCAACTTGCGGGCTTTGTCTGGATTTAAGGTGTCCCTGGCATAGTACAGAAGTCCAACAAGTCGTTATCGTCGTTGTAATTCGATCCCTGTTCTAGTCTATTTATGAAGACCGTTCATGTTTAAATCTAAGTACGCTTCAATAAATGCCCCAATATGTGCAACGTGTTTGCGGTGCTGCACAGAGAGAAAAGCAAAACGAGCATTGCTTAGTCGGAGACTTATGCAAGCACTCATAGTGCTCTTTGTAGACCAGATGGAGGAGCAGTAGACATGAAATTAGCATTTTTGACCCATTTGAACTTGTAATTAATTAATGCTATCGAGGAGTACTGACAGTATTGGTGCGTGGGTGGATGTGGCAGTATTTTTAGGAAATAGGCTTACTTGTTATTTGTTGGTGACTAAAATCGCTTAACAATCGTACTTCTTCTTATCAAGATTTGCTGATGATTCTCAAAGTAACAAGAACACTTGTTTTACTTAGTTAATTCTGTGGCGGCCGTGATTTCGAATACCCGAATGTTGGCACAGTTTGAAATGATTGTATGCATGCGTGCAATATGCTCCAGCTTTCGGTTTATGGATTTCGGTTATGTTTCGTCCAACTACTGACTACTAGTTCGAAGACAAATTTCTTCGTTGATGTTGGAATAAACAAACTAATGGGTATCGTTGGAAACGTGAAAACTTAAAGTTTGCTGATACGAAAATTTCAGTCCAGTGTCAGGAGGCAGTTTTTGTCAAACTTTTTATAGCATCCGCCATTACGGTGAGCGTGGAAAGCTGGATTTATTGCTTCGCACAACACTCCGAAGCACCAGGATGTAGTGGGGTTTGACAGTGGGCTCTGTTAAACTCCTATTAAAAGCTTCATGTATCCGCAAGCAGGCTCCGCCAAAGCGATCGAGTGCCGCTCAAAGCGCACAAGCCCAAGTCCTGATGTTAAGTGGGACGCTAAACATACCTGATACGACGGCCCTCCGATGAGACATAAGGTTTGCACAAGCCCAATTAGCCGTCTTAAGAAGCAACCATTACGAACGACATAGAAGATAATACGACTCGATACAATCGGCAACGACCTAGGCGACGAATTAAGGATCACGATTAGAAGCTTGGAACATGGAACTGCAAGTCGCTAGGCTTCGCAGGTGGCGACAGGATAATCTACGATGAATTACATGCCCGCAACTTCGACGTCGTAGCACTACAGGAAATCTGTTGGACAGGACAGAAACTGTGGTAAAACGGGCATAGAGCCGCTACCTTCTACCAAAGCTGTGGCACCACCAACGAGCTGCCCAACAAACATTGGAATCTGGTGAAGCTCTTATTCAATCGAAAATTGTATTCTTCAGCAAGGATGTTATCGATCATTTAGTAATCTGCCTTCGATCATTTAGTAGTTTTTCAATAACTCCTTCCAGAGGCTAAATTTTAAAATGTGTTGTATGATGGACTTCTAGTGCAAAGGTTTATCTACAGTTATGCCTAACAGTTCGTTGTTTGAATTTCACTAATAACGGAGCTATAGCGCTAGTAGCAGTAACTTAGACTAAATGATTGCATATTTTGTTATCATTTAGTATAAGTATAGCAACTAACACCGTAACTCCTTTAGCAGTGGAATTCGAACATCGACCTGTTAAGTAGAGTTATAGAAAAACCTTCGCACTAAAAGTCCACCATACAACACATTTTGAAATTTAGCCTCTGGAATGAGTTATCGACAAACTACTAAATGATCGAACGAAGATTACTAAATGATCGATAACATCCTTGTTCTTCAGCTAATAAATTGGCTCAAGGGCCTGTATGGACACCATAGGTTGCTATTGGTTTCGTACCAAGCGTAATTGACCTGGTAGACCAGGTTGTTTTGGAGAACTTAGAACATCTGTAGAAATATTATCTGCATTCATGATTCGTTATCACTGAAATGGTATTGGGTAAATTTCTGAGAAAAAAAAACAGCAATAAAATCGCTCATTCGCGATATTCGTGTGCAATTTTCATCCATATAAAGGCTCCCCCAGACCTAAGCGATTTAATCGCCGCGACGGCGACAACTAGTCGCCGCGATTCTATCGTTGGATCGCTGCAGGCAATGTTCTATTTGCGCTTCCATACCAACGACGACAGAATCGCTGTCGCCAAGCGATAGAATCGCGTCGCGACTGTCGCGTCGCGTGTGTTTGGGGGAACCTTAAATGTGGCCAACTAACGGTCCTTCCTCCAAAATGTCGCAAGCAAAAAAAAAAGTTTTTTTTCGGCATTTTTGTTTGTTTGTTTACGATACAGCATGCACAGAATAACAAACAAACATATTTTTAGTAATAATGTTGTTAATTTTCTAATCATTACGAGGTATAGAGAATAAAAAGCACAATTTTCAAGAAAACTTCCATTGCAGCGTACTCGTTAAAGCGCAAATATGCGCAAGCAAATCACTCACTAAAAGATGGTACAAGAGTTATAGTTCAATCCGCCATTTACAGATGAGGGGCATTTGGGGACATCAGGTTTGCGGGACCATTTTATTGCAAAGAATTATGATAATAAAAGTTTTTCTTTTTCAACTTTTGACGTAAACTACGTCTAAGGGGAAGACTCGGATACAGGGTTACAAATGAAAATTTCCAAATTCGAGACCGTCACGAAATCATGTAAGATTTTGAACTCTAATAGCGCCTTTATCTTCCGATGGATTTTTGAGATTTATATATCAATCGATTCGGATATTCTCTACCAATTTGTCAATTATATTGAAACTTTGGGTTATGAATGTTAAAATAGGGTATCGGATCATTTTGGCAGCACTCTCTTTTCTTGTCGGCAAGAGTCTCGTTTCGGCCGTCGCCGTTCAGTGCGGTTGGCTTTTGGACTCTCCTTTTTGTGCGGTGTTTCGCACAAAAAGTAGAACAATGGAGCCGGACCAGTGACCGCGGTCGAAACAAATGTAACAAAAATGCGTAATGTAGTGCATGGTGTATAAAAAGTGATCCAGAAAGGGGCATGTTTGTGCAGGCATGAGACGATCAATTGTTATCAATGTCAATGCCCTTGCTAGTAATGCAATCAATTTATATTAAAAAACGACTTTGGAAAATGCATTTTTTTGCAAACTGAAAACTAATAAGGCCGTTACACATACTTATTAAAAATTATGGTCTCCGCAAAGTCAAGGGGGAGGAGGTAATCTTTATCTTCTACTACTGAATCGAGCGGCATGAAAATTTGAATGCAGAGGTTTTTGGGGTCGGGGAAGGTTCTTAAGATGGTTAGAGACCCCTCTCCTCTTTGAAACCTGGCTCCTATACAAATGAAACACCAATTTCATCATAACTCGAGATCAAGCAAATGGAAACAAATCTGGCGTGTGGAGGTTTTGGAAGAGAAGATATGTTTCTGTGTTGGTTTGCAACGTCCCCCCTTCTGATAAGGTGGGCTCCCATACAAATGAACCAAAAATTTCTGCATAACTCGAGAATTAATCAGAGAATAAATCAATTTTAGGCGAAGCAAAGTTCGACGGGTCTGCTAGTAGAAAATAAATATTAAAATGGAAAAAAAAACTCCTCGGATTTGTTAAAGAATGTTTTGAAAGTTCTCAAAATTCACCGGAATTTTTCTTTGTTGCCCCTCAAGTTGTTATTTTTGAGCAAAACATTTCGAAGGGGGGGAAGGGTGTGGGTGGTGTTGAGACATATTTAAAAAAAATATTTATATCGGCCTAATAATATTTTGTCCAATTAAATGCGCGCCTGAATCAGAAGGATTTAACTTTGATTCAGGAAGTGTGAATGCACTTAAGATATTTTTATAATACGTGGGTGCAATAATGCGGTACTTATTGTACACGACAAAAGCTTCGGAACGCATACGTTCTTGAAACGGGGTATATGAGATACAGTAGAGCTATCACCTTCTTGCTCCCTGATTCAGAAGTCTTGCAATGATATTAATAAAATGTTTGCACGAATATTTTATCCATAATGACACTCAGTGTTGGTAGAATCATACTCAAATCTGAATCATCGAGGTTTCATGCACGAGCTAACTCGCCTGCGATTCTGTAGGGGATGCATCGCGCTTGAGTTTCTCGGCCAGAATCGCATCGCTTCGCTCACTCACCGAAAAATGATTTCGTTCTAAAAAGCGTCAAAACGCAATCGAGACGTATGTTTTGTTTATATATAATTATTAGCCATTGTTTTAGACGAAAATAGTTAATTCAATCCGTTCAACAATAAAGAACACGTAAATATCATGCAATGATGCAAATTGCGATTCAAATCATGAGCAAATCTCTCGGCCATAATTCTGATGGGATTTGACTCACGCATGGTTTGAATCGCCGATGAGATTTAAGATTTTGAGATTTTACCAACACTGGTGACACTGCCAGACAGTAGGAGTTAGAATGTAATAACCAGTGCTGTCATGGTGGTTACTCCAAGTTACTCACTGAGTAACCAGCTCTCGGGACCAAAAAAAAATTTTTGTTTGCTTACTTTTCACCGAAACGAAAAATAATTTCCTTCTGAAAAAAATTTCCGCTCTCTAAGATCGCTTTTACTGCTCCTACCATTCTGAAATCGTTCCCCTTCCAAATTCTCCATGTATCCTATTCGGGATTCCCGGTCCCCTAGAACGTATTATTCGAACTTTTTGCACCCCCGTAGATTTTGAAATATGTCCTCTGCAGGATCTCCGCCCTCCTATACGAATCCCTCTAACTAATTTGCGCCTTCTTAGATTAAAAAGTCCTCTACGGGATCTAGAACGTATTATTTGAACTTTTTGCGCCCCCGTAGAATTTATTTATTTAAATATCTCCGCCCTCCTATACGTATTCCTCTAACTTTTCTGCACCCCGTAGATTTCAAAATATGTCCTCTACGGGATTTCCGCTCCCCAAAAACGTATTACTCGAACTGTTAGCGCCCTGTAGATTTAGAAATATGTCCTCGGCAGGATCTCCGCCCTCCCATACGTGATCCTCTAACTTTTTTTTTCGCCCCTGCAGATTTCAAAATATGTCCTCTACGGGATTTCCGCTCTCCTAGCACGTTTTATTCGAACTTTTTTGCGCCCCCGTGGATTTAGAAATATGTGCTCTGTAGGATCTCCGCCCCTATATGTATTCCTCTAACTTTTTTGCGCCCCTATCGCTTTGAAAAAATGTTAGCTTCGAGATTTCCGCCAACCTAGAAACTTCTAACTTTTTTAGCGCCCCCGTATTCCTTTAACTGTTTTGAGCCTCCTTAAATTAAAAAAAAGTACTCTACTATGGGATTCCCGCCCCAAGAACGTATTATTTGAACTTTTTTGCGCCCCCGTAGAATTTATTTATTTATTTTATTTATTTATCTCCGCCCTACTATACGCTGTATTCCTTTAATTGTTTTGGGCACCCTTAGATTTCAAAATATGTCCCCTGTTGTATCTCCGCCCTCCTATACCTATTCCTCTTGCGCCCTCTTAGATTTCAAAATATGTCCTCTAGGGGATTTCCGCTCCCCAAAACGTACTACTCGAACTGTTAGCGCCCCGGTAGATTTAGAAATATGTCCTCGGCAGGATCTCCGCCCTCCCATACGTGATCCTCTAACTTTGTTTGCGCCCCTGCAGATTTAAAAATATGCCCTCCACGGGATTTCCGCTCTCCTAGAACGTATTATTCGAACTTTTTTTCGCCCCCGTGGATTTAGAAATATGTCCTCTGTAGGATCTCCACCCCTATATGTATTCCTCTAACTTTCAAAATATGTCCTCTATGGGATTTCTGCTCTCTTAAAACGTATTTTTCGAACTGTTTGCGCCCCCGTAGATTTAGAAATATGTCCTCTGCAGAGTCTCCGCTCTCCTATATGTATTCCTTGAACTTTTTTGCGCCCCTATAGATTTGAAAAAATGAAAAAAATTTCCGCTTCGAGATTTCCGCCCCACTAGAAACTTCAAACTTTTTTAGCGCCCCCGTATTCCTTTAACTGTTTTGAGCCTCCTTAAATTAAAAAAAAGTACTCTATGGGATTCCCGCCCCTTGAACGTATTATTTGAACTTTTTTGCGCCCCCGTAGAATTTATTTATTTATTTATCTCCGCCCTACTATACGCCGTATTCCTTTAATTGTTTTGAGCACCCTTAGATTTCAAAATATGCCCCCTGTTGTATCTCCGCCATCCTATACCTAATCCTCTTGCGCCCTCTTAGATTTCAAAATATGTCCTCTACGGGATTTCCGCTCCCCTAAAACGTATTACTCGAACTGTTTGCGCCCCTGTAGATTTAGAAATATGTCCTCTGCAGGATCTCCGCCCTCCTATACGTATTGCTCTAATTGTTTTGCGCCCCCTTAGATTTCAAAATACCTTAAACGTATTATTCGAACTGTTTGCGTCCCCGTAGATTTAGAAATATGTCCTCTGAAGGATCTCCGCCCTCCTATACGTGTTCCTTTAACTTTTTTTGCGCCCCTGTAGATTTAAAAAAAATGTCCGCTTCGGGATTTCCGCTCCATAAAACGTATTATTCGAACATTATTGCGCCCTCATTAATTTAGAAATATGCCCTCTGCTGGATCTCCGCCCTCCTATATGTATTCCTTTTACTTTTTTGCGCCCTGTAGATTTTAAGAAAATTTTCCGCTTCGGGATTTCCGCCCCCTAGAACGTATTATTCGAACTTTTTTGCGCCCCGTGGATATGAAAATATGTCCTCTGCAGGATCTCCGCCCTCCTATACGAATTTCTTCAGCTTTTTGCGCCCGTAGATTTCAAAATATGTCCTCTACGGGATTTCCGCCACCCCTAGAACGTATTATTCAAACTTTTTGCGCCCCGTGGATTTAGAAATATGTCCTCTGTATGATCTCCGCCCTCCTATATGTATTCATCTAACTTTTTTGCGCCCTGTAGATTTGAAAAAATGTCCTCTGCGGGACTTCCGCTCCCCTAAAACGTATTATCCAAACTTTTTGCACCCCGTGGATTTAGAAATATGTCCTCTGCAGGATCTCCGCCCTCCTATACGTATTCCTCTAATTTATTTGCGCCCCTAAGATTTCGTAATTTTCGAACTTTTCAAACCCCATAGATTTAGAAATATGTCCTCAACCCTCCTATACGTATTTCTCTAACTTTTTTTGCGCCACTGTTGATTTAAAAAAAAATCCGCTTCCGATTTCCGTATTGTTCGAACTTTTTTGCGCCCCCGAGGATTTAGAAATGTATCCTCTGCAGAATCTCCGCCATCCTATAAGTGTTCCTCTAACTTTTTTTTTGAGCCCCGGTAGAAATAAAAAAAAATGTCCGCTTCGGGATTTCCGCCCCCGAGAACGTATTATTCAAACTTTTTTGCGCCCCCGTAGACTTAAAAATATGTCCTCTGCATGATCTCTGCCCTCCTATATGTATTCCTTTTACTTTTTTGCGCCCTGTAGATTTTAAGAAAATTTTCCGCTTCGGGATTTCCGCCCCCTAGAACGTATTATTCGAACTTTTTTGCGCCCCCGTGGATATGAAAATATGTCCTCTGCAGGATCTCCGCCCTCCTATACGAATTTCTTCAGCTTTTTTGCGCCCCGTAGATTTCAAAATATATCCTCTACGGGATTTCCGCTCCCCTAAAACGTATTATCCAAACTTTTCTGCGCCCCCGTAGATTTAGAAATATGTCCTCTGCAGGATCTCCGCCCTCCTATACGTATTCATCTAACTTTTTTTGCGCCCTGTAGATTTAAAAAATATGTCCTCTGTGGGACTTCCGCTCCCCTAAAACGTATTATCCAAACTTTTTTGCGCCCCCGTGGATTTAGAAATATTATGCATCTCGAGAAAATATAGAATACTGCGGCTTCCTGCTGGCTGCTTTTCAGGTAATCGCAACAGTCACTGAACACGACAGAGTCAATAAAAATCTTTCCCACCGCATGCACTTGTCATGATAAACACTCTCCATGTACTCAGTGACTCCAGTTGCCTCTCACTAATACAATCGAACACTGCTGTCATTTGGCAAAAAAGCACGTGGTTTTGTTTTGAGAGGGAAAATTCTCCCTATCTTTTAACCCGGCGACTATCTTGACGTCTACCTTCGCAGTCGAGCCTGCGAGAGTAAGACCGCCGCAAGAGTCTAGAAAAAGATAAGCGCGACAATATGTCCTCTGTATGATCTCCGCCCTCCTATATGTATTCATCTAACTTTTTGCGCCCCCTAAGATTTCAAAATATGTCCTCCACGGGATTTCCGCTCCCCTAAAACGTATTATTCGAACTGTTTGCGCCCCCGTAGATTTAGAAATACGCCTCTGCAGGATCTCCACCCTCCTATAAGTGTTCCTCTAACTTTTTTTTGCGCCCTGGTAGAATTTAAACAAAATGTCCGCTTCGGGATTTCCGCCCCCGAGAACATATTGTTCAAACTTTTTTGCGCCCCCGTAGACTTAAAAATATGTCCTCTGCATGATCTCTGCCCTCCTATATGTATTCCTCTTACTTTTTGCGCCCTGTATATTTTAAAAAATGTCAGCTTCAGGATATCCGCCCCTAGAACGTATTATTCGAACTTTTTTGCGCCCCCGTAGATTTCAAAATATGTCCTCTACGGGATTTCCGCTCCTCAAAAACGTATTATTCGAACTGTTTGCGCCCCCGTAGATTTAGAAATATGTCCTCTGAAGGATCTCCACCCTCCTATACGTGTTCCTTTAACTTTTTTTGCGCCCCTGTAGATTAAAAAAAATGTCCGCTTCGGGATTTCCGCCCCATAAAATGTATTATTCGAACATTATTGCGCCCTCATTAATTTAGAAATATGCCCTCTGCTGGATCTCCGCCCTCCTATATGTGTTCCTCTTACTTTTTTTCGCCCTGTAGATTTTAAGAAAATTTTCCGCTTCGGGATTTCCGCCCTCCTATACGAATTTCTTCAACTTTTTTGCGCCTCCGTAGATTTCAAAATATGTCCTCTACGGGATTTCTGCTCCCTAGAAAGAATTATTAAAAAAATTGCGCCCCATGGATTTAGAAATATGTCCGGGGGATTCCGCCCCGAGAACATATTATTCAAACTTTTTTGCGCCCCCGTAGAATTAAAAATATGTCCTCTGCATGATCTCTGCCCTCCTATATGTATTCCTCTTACTTTTTTGCGCCCTGTATATTAAAAAAAAAAATGTCAGCTTCGGGATTTCCGCTCCTCAAAAACGTATTATTCGAACTGTTTGCGCCCCTGTAGATTAAAAAAAATGTCCGCTTCGGGATTTCCGCTCCTCAAAAACGTATTATTCGAACTGTTTGCGCCCCTGTAGATTAAAAAAAATGTCCGCTTCGGGATTTCCGCTCCATAAAATGTATTATTCGAACATTATTGCGCCCTCATTAATTTAGAAATATGCCCTCTGCTGGATCTCCGCCCTCCTATATGTGTTCCTCTTACTTTTTTTCGCCCTGTAGATTTTAAGAAAATTTTCCGCTTCGGGATTTCCGCCCTCCTATACGAATTTCTTCAACTTTTTTGCGCCTCCGTAGATTTCAAAATATGTCCTCTACGGGATTTCTGCTCCCCTAGAAAGAATTATTTAAAAAAAATTGCGCCCCATGGATTTAGAAATATGTCCTCTGTAGGATCTCCGCCGTCCTATATGAATTCCTGTTACTTTTTTGCGCCCCTGTAGATTAAAAAAAATGGTTCTCTGGAGGATTTCCGCTCCCCTAAAACATATTATTCTAACTTTTATGCGCCCCCGTAGATTTAGAAATATGTCCTCTGTAGGATCTCCGCCCTCCTATACGAATTCTTCCATTTTGCGCCCCCTCTGCAGGATCTTCGCCCTCCTATATGTATTCCTCTAACTTTTTTGCGCCCCCTTAGATTTCAAAATATGTCCTCTACGGGATTTCCGCTCCCCTAGAAAGAATTATTAAAAAAAAATTGCGCCCCCACCCCATGGATTTAGAAATATGTCCTCTGTAGGATCTCCGCCGTCCTATATGAATTCCTGTTACTTTTTTGCGCCCCTGTAGATTAAAAAAAATGGTTCTCTGTAGAACTTCCGCTCCCCTAAAACATATTATTCTAACTTTTTTGCGCCCCCTTGGATTTAGAAATATGTGCTCTGTAAGATCTCCGCTTTCCTATACGAATTCTTCTATTTTGCGCCCCCATAGATTTTGAAATATGTCCTCTGCAGGATCTCCGCCTTCCTATACACGTACTCCTCTAACTTTTTTGCGCCCCTGTAGATTAAAAAAATTGTCCGCTTCGGGATTTCCGCCCCCTAGAACATATTATTCGAAGTTTTCTGCGCCCTCGTGGATTTAGAAATATGTCTTCTGCAGGATCTCCGCCCTCCGATACGAATTCCTCTATGTTGCGCTCCCGTAGATTTTGAAATATGTCCTCGGCAGGATTCCTCTACATTTTTGCGCCCTGTAGATTTAAAAAATTGTCCTCTATGGGATTCCCACCCCCTAGAACGTATTATTCTAACTTTTTGCGCCCAATTAGATTTTGGAATAGGAAAATGTACTTTCACTGCCCTCCTATATGAATTCCTCTAACTTTTTTGCGCCCCTGTAGATTAAAAAAAAAATCCGCTACAGGATTACCCTTTGCAGGATCTCCTATACGTATGTTCTGGGCTGCGAGAATCAGTGAAAAATGCATCCGGAAGATTTTGAAACATCCGTTCGTTTCATGATGGTACGCTTCGAATCAACAATCCCCAGCATTCAGAGGCCATTCCAATGCGGGAACCATGCGATCTGTATGTTCCGGGCTGCGAGAATCAGCGAAAAATGCATCCGGAAGATTTTGTTTACAAATTACGGGGGAAACATCCGGAAAGCAGCGGGAATGCTTCCGGACGCGTACGTTTCATAATGGTTCGCTTTGAATCAACAATCCCCAGCATTCAGAGGCTGTTCCAATATGGGATCTAAGCGAAATGTTTGTTCCGGGCTGCGAGAATCAGCGAAAAATGCATCCGGAAGATTTTGTTTACAAATTACGGGGGAAACATCCGGAAAGCAGCGGGAATGCTTCCGGACGCGTTCGTTTCATGATGGTACGCTTCGAATCAACAATCCCCAGCATTCAGAGGCCATTCCAATGCGGGAACCATGCGATCTGTATGTTCCGGGCTGCGAGAATCAGCGAAAAATGCATCCGGAAGATTTTGTTTACAAATTACGGGGGAAACATCCGGAAAGCAGCGGGAATGCTTCCGGACGCGTTCGTTTCATGATGGTACGCTTCGAATCAACAATCGCCTGCATTCAGAGACTGTTCCAATGCGGGAACCATGCGATCTGTATGTTCCGGGCTGCGAGAATCAGCGAAAAATGCATCCGGAAGATTTTGTTTACAAATTACGGGGGAAACATCCGGAAAGCAGCGGGAATGCTTCCGGACGCGTCCGTTACATGATGGATCTCCTCGCATCACCAACCGGACGCACTCCCAAGCTGTTCCAATGCTGGAACCATGCGATCTGTATGTTCCGGGCTGCGAGAATCAGCGAAAATGCATCCGGAAGATTTTGTTTACAAATTACGGAAACATCCGGAAAGCAGCAGGAATGCTTCCGGACGCGTTCGTTTCATAATGGTTTGCTTCGAATCAACAATCCCCAGCATTCAGAGGCTGTTCCAATATAGGATCTAAGCGAAATGTTTGTTCCGGGCTGCGAGAATCAGCGAAAATGCATCCGGAAGATTTTGTTTACAAATTACGGAAACATCCGGAAAGCAGCAGGAATGCTTCCGGACACGTTCGTTTCATGATGGTACGCTTCGAATCAACAATCCCCAGCATTCAGAGGCCATTCCAATGCGGGAACCATGCGATCTGTATGTTCCGGGCTGCGAGATTCAGCGAAAAATGCATCCGGAAGATTTTGTTTACAAATTACGGGGAAACATCCGGAAAGCAGCGGAATGCTTCCGGACACGTTCGTTTCATGATAGTACGCTTCGAATCAACAATCCCCAGCATTCAGAGGCCTTTCCAATGCGGGAACCATGCGATCTGTATGTTCTGGGCTGCGAGAATCAGCGAAAATGCATCCGGAAGATTTTGTTTACAAATTACGGGGCAAACATCCGGAAAGCAGCGGGAATGCTTCCGGACGCGTTCGTTTCACGATGGTACGCTTCGAATCAACAATCGCCTGCATTCAGAGGCTGTTCCAATGCGGGAAACATGCGATCTGTATGTTCCGGGCTGCGAGAATCAGCGAAAATGCATCCGGAAGATTTTGTTTACAAATTACGGGGAAACATCCGGAAAGCAGCAGGAATGCTTCCGGACGCGTTCGTTTCATAATGGTTTGCTTCGAATCAACAATCCCCAGCATTCAGAGGCTGTTCCAATACGGGATCTAAGCGAAATGTTTGTTCCGGGCTGCGAGAATCAGCGAAAAATGCATCCGGAAGATTTTATTGACAAATTACGGGGGAAACATCCGGAAAGCAGCGGAAAATGCTTCCGGACACGTTCGTTTCATGATGGTACGCTTCGAATCAACAATCCCCAGCATTCAGAGGCTGTTCCAATACGGCATCTAAGCGAAATGTTTGTTCCGGGAATTGAACTCATATCGACACTGCACCCGTCCTCAGACGAGCGTTCATTCTACGTTTCATAATTGTTCGCTTCGAATCAACAATCCCCAGCATTCAGAGGCTGTTCCAATACGGCATCTAAGCGAAATGTTTGTTCCGGGCTGCGAGAATCAGCGAAAAATGCATCGGGAAGATTTTGTTTACAATTAACTTGATAAACATCCGGAAATCGGCGGGAGTGCTGCCGGGCACGTTTGTTTCATGATGGTTCGGTTCGAATCAACAATCCCCAGCATTCAGAGGCCATTCCAATGCGGGAACTATGCGATCTGTATGTTCCGGGCTGCGAGACTCAGCGACAAATGCATCCGGAAGATTTTGTTTACAAATTACGGGGGAAACATCCGGGAAGCAGCGGGAATGCTTCCGGACGCGTTCGTTTCATGATGGTACGCTTCGAATCAACAATCCCCAGCATTTAGAGGCCATTCCAATGCGGGAACCATGCGATCTGTATGTTCCGGGCTGCGAGAATCAGCGAAAAATGCATCCGGAAGATTTTGTTTACAAATCTAGACCAACATTTGAAAAGGGCGTAACAGCCAAAATTTATTCCTTCTGATTCTACGTCCCCATATATAGCTATATATGTATACAAAGAATCACAAGGATCAAATTTTGGCTGTTACGCCCTTTTCAAATGTTGGTCTAGAAATTACGGGGGAAACATCCGGAAAGCAGCGGGAATGCTTCCGGACGCGTTCGTTTCATAATGGTTCGCTTCGAATCAACAATCCCCAGCATTCAGAGGCTGTTCCAATATGGGATCTAAGCGAAATGTTTGTTCCGGGCTGCGAGAATCAGCGAAAAATGCATCCGGAAGATTTTGTTTACAAATTACGGGGGAAACATCCGGAAAGCAGCGGAATGCTTCCGGACGCGTTCGTTTCATGATGGTACGCTTCGAATCAACAATCCCCAGCATTCAGAGGCCATTCCAATGCGGGAACCATGCGATCTGTATGTTCCGGGCTGCGAGATTCAGCGAAAAATGCATCCGGAAGATTTTGTTTACAAATTACGAAACATCCGGAAAGCAGCAGGAATGCTTCCGGACACGTTCGTTTCATGATGGTACGCTTCGAATCAACAATCCCCAGCATTCAGAGGCCATTCCAATGCGGGAACCATGCGATCTGTATGTTCCGGGCTGCGAGAATCAGCGAAAAATGCATCCGGAAGATTTTGTTTACAAATTACGAGGGAAACATCCGGAAAGCAGCGGGAATGCTTCCGGACGCGTTCGTTTCATGATGGTACGCTTCGAATCAACAATCGCCTGCATTCAGAGGCTGTTCCAATGCGGGAACCATGCGATCTGTATGTTCCGGGCTGCGAGAACCAGCGAAAATTGCATCCGGAAGATTTTGTTTACAAATTACGGGGGAAACATCCGGAAAGCAGCGGGAATGCTTCCGGACGCGTTCGTTTCATAATGGTTTGCTTCGAATCAACAATCCCCAGCATTCAGAGGCTGTTCCAATACGGGATCTAAGCGAAATGTTTGTTCCGGGCTGCGAGAATCAGCGAAAAATGCATCCGGAAGATTTTGTTTACAAATTACGGGGGAAACATCCGGAAAGCAGCGGAAAATGCTTCCGGACGCGTTCGTTTCATGATGGTACGCTTCGAATCAACAATCCCCAGCATTCAGAGGCTGTTCCAATACGGCATCTAAGCGAAATGTTTGTTCCGGGAATTGAACTCATATCGACACTGCACCCGTCCTCAGACGAGCGTTCATTCTACGTTTCATAATGGTTCGCTTCGAATCAACAATCCCCAGCATTCAGAGGCTGTTCCAATACGGCATCTAAGCGAAATGTTTGTTCCGGGCTGCGAGAATCAGCGAAAAATGCATCCGGAAGATTTTGTTTACAAATAACGGGAGAAACATCCGGAAAGCAGCGGGAATGCTTCCGGACACGTTTGTTTCATGATGGTACGCTTCGAATCAACAATCCCCAGCATTCAGAGGCCATTCCAATGCGGGAACCATGCGATCTGTATGTTCCGGGCTGCGAGAATCAGCGAAAAATGCATCCGGAAGATTTTGTTTACAAATTACGGGGGAAACATCCGGAAAGCAGCAAGAATGCTTCCGGACGCGTTCGTTTCATGATGGTACGCTTCGAATCAACAATCCCCAGCATTCAGAGGCCATTCCAATGCGGGAACCATGCGATCTGTATGTTCCGGGCTGCGAGAATCAGCGAAAAATGCATCCGGAAGATTTCGTTTACAAATTACGGGAAACATCCGGAAAGCAGCGGGAATGCTTCCGGACGCGTTCGTTTCATAATGGTTCGCTTCGAATCAACAATCCACAGCATTCAGAGGCTGTTCCAATATGGGATCTAAGCGAAATGTTTGTTCCGGGCTGCGAGAATCAGCGAAAATGCATCCGGAAGATTTTGTTTACAAATTACGGGGAAACATCCGGAAAGCAGCGGAATGCTTCCGGACACGTTCGTTTCATGATGGTACGCTTCGAATCAACAATCGCATGCATTCAGAGACTGTTCCAATGCGGGAACCATGCGATCTGTATGTTCCGGGCTGCGAGAATCAGCGAAAATGCATCCGGAAGATTTTGTTTACAAATTACGGGGGAAACATCCGGAAAGCAGCGGGAATGCTTCCGGACGCGTTCGTTTCATGATGGTACGCTTCGAATCAACAATCGCCTGCATTCAGAGGCTGTTCCAATGCGGGAACCATGCGATCTGTATGTTCCGGGATGCGAGATTCAGTGAAAATGCATGCGGAAGATTTTGTTTACAAATTACGGGGGAAACATCCGGAAAGCAGCGGGAATGCTTCCGGACGCGTTCGTTTCATAATGGTTTGCTTCGAATCAACAATCCCCAGCATTCAGAGGCTGTTCCAATATAGGATCTAAGCGAAATGTTTGTTCCGGGCTGCGAGAATCACCGAAAAATGCATCCGGAAGATTTTGCTCACAAATTACGAGGGAAACATCCGGAAAGCAGCAGGAATGCTTCCGGACACGTTCGTTTCATGAGGGTACCCTTCGAATCCACCATCCCCAGCGTTCAGAGGCCATTGGAATCCGGGAACCATGGGATCTGTATGTTCCGGGCTGCGAGATTCAGCGAGAAATGCATCCGGAAGATTTTGTTTACAAATTACGGGGGAAACATCCGGAAAGCAGCAGGAATGCTTCCGGACACGTTCGTTTCATGATGGTACGCTTCGAATCAACAATCCCCAGCATTCAGAGGCCATTTCAATGCAGGAACCATGCGATCTGTATGTTCCGGGCTGCGAGATTCAGCGAAAATGCATCCGGAAGATTTTGTTTACAAATTACGGGGAAACATCCGGAAAGCAGCAGGAATGCTTCCGGACACGTTCGTTTCATGATGGTACGCTTCGAATCAACAATCCCCAGCATTCAGAGGCCATTCCAATGCGGGAGCCATGCGATCTGTATGTTCCGGGCTGCGAGAATCAGCGAAAATGCATCCGGAAGATTTTGTTTACAAATTACGGGAAACATCCGGAAAGCAGCAGGAATGCTTCCGGACACGTTCGTTCATGATGGTACGCTTCGAATCAACAATCCCCAGCATTCAGAGGCCATTCCAATGCGGGAACCATGCGATCTGTATGTTCCGGGCTGCGAGATTCAGCGAAAAATGCATCCGGAAGATTTTGTTTACAAATTACGGGGAAACATCCGGAAAGCAGCGGAATGCTTCCGGACACGTTCGTTTCATGATGGTACGCTTCGAATCAACAATCCCCAGCATTCAGAGGCCATTCCAATGCGGGAACCATGCGATCTGTATGTTCCGGGCTGCGAGATTCAGCGAAAATGCATCCGGAAGATTTTGTTTACAAATTACGGGGAAACATCCGGAAAGCAGCGGAATGCTTCCGGACACGTTCGTTTCATGATGGTACGCTTCGAATCAACAATCCCCAGCATTTAGAGGCCATTCCAATGCGGGAACCATGCGATCTGTATGTTCCGGGCTGCGAGAATCAGCGAAAAATGCGTCCGGAAGATTTTGTTTAGAAATTACAGGGAAACAAACGGAAAACAGCAGGAATGCTTATTTTGGATTGAGCGCTCGTCGGATTCCATGAGGGCGGTCACAGAATCATTTTGAGTTTAATTCGGCTGCTTTACCGCGATAGTAGAATGAGCGCTCGTCTGAGTCCAGAAGGACGAGCGAAGTGTCGATATGAGTTCAATATGGTAGCACTTGTGTGATGATAGTGGATTGAGCGCTCGTCTGAGTTCATGAAGGTGGGCGCAGTAGCATTCTGAGCTCAATTTGATTGATCTAACGAGATAGTAGAATGAACGCTCGTCTGAGGACGGGTGCAGTGTCGATATGAGTTCAATTTGGTTGAACTCATGTGATGATGGTGAATTGAGCGCTCGTTTGAGCCAATGAGGACGGGTGCAGTGTCGATATGAGTTCAATTTGGTTGAACTCATGTGATGATAGTGGATTGAGCGCTCGTCTGAGTCAATGAGGGCGGGTGCAGTATCGATATGAGTTCAATTTGGTTGCACTTATGTGATGATAGTGCATTGAGTGCTCGTCTGAGTCAATGAGGGCGGGCGCAGCATCGATATGAGTTCAATTTGGTTGCAATTATGTGATGATAGTGGATTGAGCGCTCGTCTGAGTCCATGAGGGTGGGCGCAGAAGCATTCTGAGTTCAATTTGGTTTCTCTAATGAGATTATAGAATAAGCGCTCGTTTTAATCCTTGGGGCGGTCGCAGTGTCGATATTAGATCAATTTGGTTGGATCAAGTGATTATAGTGGGTTGAGCGCTCGTCTGTGTCCATGATGACGGGCGTATTGTCGATATGAGTTCAATTTGGTTGCACTTATGTGATGATAGTGGATTGAGCGCTCGTCTGAGTCAATGAGGGTGGGCGCAGTGTCGATATGAGTTCAATTTGGTTGCACTTATGTGATGATAGTGGATTGAGCGCTCGTCTGAGTCAATGAGGGTGGGCGCAGTGTCGAAATGACTTAAATTTGGTTGCACTTATGTGATGGTAGTGGATTAAGCGCTCGTCTGAGTCCATGAGGGTGGGCGCTGTGTCGATCTGACTTCAATTTGGTTGCACTTATGTGATGATAGTGGATTGAGCGCTCGTCTGAGTCAATGAGGGCGGGCGCAGTGTCGATATGATTTCAATTTGGTTGCACATATGTGATGATAGTGGATTGAGCGCTCGTATGAGTCAATGAGGGCGGGTGCAGTATCGATATGAGTTCAATTTGGTTGCACTTATGTGATGATAAATCATTGAGTGCTCGTCTGAGTCAATGAGGGCGGGCGCAGTATCGATATGAGTTCAATTTGGTTGCAATTATGTGTTGATAGTGGATTGAGCGCTCGTCTGAGTCAAAGAGGGTGGGCGCAGTGTCGATATGAGTTCAATTTGGTTGCACTTATGGGATGATAGTGGATTGAGCGCTCGTTTGAGTCAATGAAGGCGGGCGCAGTGTTGATATGAGTTCAATTTGGTTGCACTTATGTGATGATAGTGGATTGAGTGCTCGTCTAAGTCAATGAGGGCAGGCGCAGTATCGATATGAGTTCAATTTGGTTGCGCTCGTCTGAGTCAATGAGGGTGGGCGCTGTAACGTTATGAGTTCAATTTGGTTGCACTTATGTGATGATAGTGGATTGAGTGCTCGTCTGAGTCAATGAGGGCGGGCGCAGTGTTGATATGAGATCAATTTGGTTGCACTTATGTGATGATAGTGTTCAATTTGATTGCAGTTAAATGATGATAGTGGATTGAGCGCTCGTCTGAGTCCATGAGGGTGGGCGCAGAAGCATTCTGAGTTCAATTTGGTTTCTCTAATGAGATTATAGAATAAGCGCTCATTTTAATCCTTGGGGGCGGTCGCAATTTGGTTGGATCAAGTGAATATATTGGGTTGAGCGCTCGTCTGTGTCCATGATGACGGGTGCATTGTCGATATGAGTTCAATTTGGTTGCACTTATGTGATGATAGTGGATTGTGTGCTCGTCTGAGTCAATGAGGGCGGGCGCAGTATCGATATGAGTTCAATTTGGTTGCACTTATGTGTTGATAGTGGATTGAGCGCTCGTCTGAGTCAAAGAGGGTGGGCGCAGTGGGATGATAGTGGATTGGGCGCTCGTTTGAGTCAATGAAGGCGGGCGCAGTGTTGATATGAGTTTAATTTGGTTGCACTTATGTGATGATAGTGGATTGAGCGCTCGTCTGAGTCAATGAGGGCGGGTGCAGTATCGATATGAGTTCAATTTGGTTGCACTTATGTGATGATAGTGGATTGAGTGCTCGTCTGAGTCAATGAGGGCAGGCGCAGTATCGATATGAGTTCAATTTGGTTGTGCTCGTCTGAGTCAATGAGGGTGGGCGCTGTAACGACATGAGTTCAATTTGGTTGCACTTATGTGATGATAGTGGATTGAGCGCTCGTCTGAGTCCATGAGGGTGGGCGCTGTGTCGATATGAGTTCAATTTGGTTGCACTTATGTGATGATAGTGTTCAATTTGATTGCAGTTAAATGATGATAGTGGATTGAGCGCTCGTCTGAGTCCATGAGGGTGGGCGCAGAAGCATTCTGAGTTCAATTTGGTTTCTCTAATGAGATTATAGAATAAGCGCTCGTTTTAATCCTTGGGGGCGGTCGCAGTGTCGATATTAGATCAATTTGGTTGGATCAAGTGATTATAGTGGGTTGAGCGCTCGTCTGTGTCCATGATGACGGGCGCATTGTCGATATGAGTTCAATTTGGTTGCACTTATGTGATGATAGTGGATTGAGCGCTCGTCTGAGTCCATGAGGGTGGGCGCTGTGTCGATATGAGTTCAATTTGGTTGCACTTATGTGATGATAGTGGATTGAGCGCTCGTCTGAGTCCATGAGGGTGGGCGCTGTGTCGATATGAGTTCAATTTGGTTGCACTTATGTGATGATAGTGGATTGAGCGCTCGTCTGAGTCCATGAGGGTGGGCGCTGTGTCGATATGAGTTCAATTTGGTTGCAATTATGTGATGATAGTGGATTGAGCGCTCGTCTGAGTCCATGAGGGTGGGCGCTGTGTCGATATGAGTTCAATTTGGTTGCACTTATGTGATGATAGTGGATTGAGCGCTCGTCTGAGTCCATGAGGGTGGGCGCAGTGTCGATATGAGTTCAATTTGGTTGCACTTATGTGTTGATAGTGGATTTAGCGCACGTCTGAGTCAATGAGAGTGGGCGCAGTGTCGATATGAGTTCAATTTGGTTGCACTTATGTGATGATAGTGGATTGAGCGCTCGTCTGAGTCAATGAGGGCGGGCGCAGTGTCGATATGAGTTCAATTTGGTTGCCCTTATGTAATGGTGGTGGATTGAGTGCTCGTCTGAGTCAATGAGGGCGGGCGCAGTGGCGATATTAGTTCAATTTGGTTGCACTTATGTAATGATGGTGGATTGAGTGCTCGTCTGAGTCCATGAGGGTGGGCGCTGTGTCGATATGACTTCAATTTGGTTGCATTATGTAATGATAGTGGATTGAGCGCTCGTCTGAATCAATGAGGGCGGGCGCAGTATCCATATGAGTTCAATTTGGTTGCACTTGTGTGATGATAGTGGATTGAGCGCTCGTCTGAGTCCATGAGGGTGGGCGCTGTGTCGATATGCTTTCAATTTGGTTGCACATATGTGATGATAGTGGATTGAGCGCTCGTCTGAGTCAATGAGGGCGGGTGCAGTATCGATATGATTTCAATTTGGTTGCAATTATGTGTTGATAGTGGATTGAGCGCTCGACTGAATCAAAGAGGCTGGGCGCAGTGTAGATATGAGTTCAATTTGGTTGCACTTATGGGATGATAGTGGATGAAGCGCTCGTTTGAGTCAATGAAGGCGGGCGAAGTGTTGATATGAGTTCAATTTGGTTGCACTTATGTGTTGATAGTGGATTGAGCGCTCGTCTGAGTCAAAGAGGGTGGGCGCAGTGGGATGATAGTGGATTGAGCGCTCGTTTGAGTCAATGAAGGCGGGCGCAGTGTTGATATGAGTTTAATTTGGTTGCACTTATGTGATGATAGTGGATTGAGTGCTCGTCTGAGTCAATGAGGGCGGGCGCAGTATCGATATGAGATCAATTTGGTTGCACTTATGTGTTGATAGTGGATTGAGCGCTCGTCTGAGTCAAAGAGGGTGGGCGCAGTGGGATGATAGTGGATTGAGCGCTCGTTTGAGTCAATGAAGGCGGGCGCAGTGTTGATATGAGTTTAATTTGGTTGCACTTATGTGATGATAGTGGATTGAGCGCTCGTCTGAGTCAAAGAGGGTGGGCGCAGTGGGATGATAGTGGATTGAGCGCTCGTTTGAGTCAATGAAGGCGGGCGCAGTGTTGATATGAGTTTAATTTGGTTGCACTTATGTGATGATAGTGGATTGAGTGCTCGTCTGAGTCAATGAGGGCGGGTGCAGTATCGATATGAGTTCAATTTGGTTGCACTTATGTGATGATAGTGGATTGAGTGCTCGTCTGAGTCAATGAGGGCGGGCGCAGTATCGATATGAGATCAATTTGGTTGCACTTATGTGTTGATAGTGGATTGAGCGCTCGTCTGAGTCAAAGAGGGTGGGCGCAGTGGGATGATAGTGGATTGAGCGCTCGTTTGAGTCAATGAAGGCGGGCGCAGTGTTGATATGAGTTTAATTTGGTTGCACTTATGTGATGATAGTGGATTGAGCGCTCGTCTGAGTCAAAGAGGGTGGGCGCAGTGGGATGATAGTGGATTGAGCGCTCGTTTGAGTCAATGAAGGCGGGCGCAGTGTTGATATGAGTTTAATTTGGTTGCACTTATGTGATGATAGTGGATTGAGTGCTCGTCTGAGTCAATGAGGGCGGGCGCAGTATCGATATGAGTTCAATTTGGTTGCGCTCGTCTGAGTCAATGAGGGTGGGCGCTGTAACGACATGAGCTCAATTTGGTTGCACTTATGTGATGATAGTGGATTGAGCGCTCGTCTGAGTCCATGAGGGTGGGCGCAGTAGCATTCTGAGTTCAATTTGGTTTCTCTAATGAGATTATAGAATAAGCGCTCGTTTTAATCCTTGGGGGTGGTCGCAGTGTCGATATTAGATCAATTTGGTTGGATCAAGTGATTTTAGTGGGTTGAGCGCTCGTCTCTGTCCATGATGACGGGCGCATTGTCGATATGAGTTCAATTTGGTTGCACTTATGTGATGATAGTGGATTGAGCGCTCGTCTGAGTCCATGAGGGTGGGCGCTGTGTCGATATGAGTTCAATTTGGTTGCACTTATGTGATGATAGTGGATTGAGCGCTCGTCTGAGTCAATGAGGGTGGGCGCAGTGTCGATATGAGTTCAATTTGGTTGCACTTATGTGTTGATAGTGGATTTAGCGCACGTCTGAGTCAATGAGAGCGGGCGCAGTGTCGATATGAGTTCAATTTGGTTTGCACTTATGTGATGATAGTGGATTGAGCGCTCGTCTGAGTCAATGAGGGCGGGCGCAGTGTCGATATGAGTTCAATTTGGTTGCCCTTATGTAATGATGGTGGATTGAGTGCTCGTCTGAGTCAATGAAGGCGGGCGCAGTGGCGATATTAGTACAATTTGGTTGCACTTATGTAATGATGGTGGGTTGAGTGCTCGTCTGAGTCCATGAGGGTGGGCGCTGTGTCGATATGACTTCAATTTGGTTGCACTTATGTGATGATAGTGGATTGAGCGCTTGTCTGAATCAATGAGGTTGGGCGCAGTATCCATATGAGTTCAATTTGGTTGCACTTGTGTGATGATAGTGTTCAATTTGATTGCAGTTAAATGATGATAGTGGATTGAGCGCTCGTCTGAGTCCATGAGGGTGGGCGCAGAAGCATTCTGAGTTCAATTTGGTTTCTCTAATGAGATTATAGAATAAGCGCTCGTTTTAATCCTTGGGGGCGGTCGCAATTTGGTTGGATCAAGTGATTATATTGGGTTGAGCGCTCGTCTGTGTCCATGATGACGGGCGCATTGTCGATATGAGTTCAATTTGGTTGCACTTATGTGATGATAGTGGATTGAGTGCTCGTCTGAGTCAATGAGGGCGGGCGCAGTATAGATATGAGTTCAATTTGGTTGCACTTATGTGTTGATAGTGGATTGAGCGCTCGTCTGAGTCAAAGAGGAAGGGCGCAGTGGGATGATAGTGGATTGAACGTTCGTTTGAGTCAATGAAGGCGGGCGCAGTGTTGATATGAGTTTAATTTGGTTGCACTTATGTGATGATAGTGGATTGAGTGCTCGTCTGAGTCAATGAGGGTATGTATCGTCAATGAGGGCGGGCGCAGTGTTGATATGAGATCAATTTGGTTGCACTTATGTGATGATAGTGGATTGAGCGCTCGTCTGAGTCAATGAGGGTGGGCGCAGTAGCATTCTGAGTTCAATTTGGTTTCTCTAATGAGATTATAGAATAAGCGCTCGTTTTAATCCTTGGGGGCGGTCGCAGTGTCGATATTAGATCAATTTGGTTGGATCAAGTGATTATAGTGGGTTGAGCGCTCGTCTGTGTCCATGATGACGGGCGCATTGTCGATATGAGTTCAATTTGGTTGCACTTATGTGATGATAGTGGATTGAGCGCTCGTCTGAGTCCATGAGGGTGGGCGCTGTGTCGATATGAGTTCAATTTGGTTGCACTTATGTGATGATAGTGGATTGAGCGCTCGTCTGAGTCAATGAGGGTGGGCGCAGTGTCGATATGAGTTCAATTTGGTTGCACTTATGTGTTGATAGTGGATTTAGCGCACGTCTGAGTCAAAGAGGGCGGGCGCAGTGTCGATATGAGTTCAATTTGGTTGCACTTATGTGATGATAGTGGATTGAGCGCTCGTCTGAGTCAATGAGGGCGGGCGTAGTGTCGATATGAGTTCAATTTGGTTGCCCTTATGTAATGATGGTGGATTGAGTGCTCGTCTGAGTCAATGAGGGCGGGCGCAGTGGCGATATTAGTTCAATTTGGTTGCACTTATGTAATGATGGTGGATTGTGTGCTCGTCTGAGTCCATGAGGGTGGGCGCTGTGTCGATATGACTTCAATTTGGTTGCACTTATGTGATGATAGTGGATTGAGCGCTCGTCTGAATCAATGAGGGCGGGCGCAGTATCCATATGAGTTCAATTTGGTTGCACTTGTGTGATGATAGTGGATTGAGCGCTCGTCTGAGTCAATGAGGGTGGGCGCAGTGTCGATATGAGTTCAATTTGGTTGCACTTATGTGATGATAGTGGATTGAGCGCTCGTCTGAGTCAATGAGGGCGAGCGCAGTGTCGATATGATTTCAATTTTGTTGCACATATGTGATGATAGTGGATTGAGCGCTCTTCTGAGTGAATGAGGGCGGGTGCAGTATCGATATGAGTTCAATTTGGTTGCACTTATAAGATGATAAATCATTGAGTGCTCGTCTGAGTCAATGAGGGCGGGCGCAGTATCGATTTGAGTTCAATTTGGTTGCACATATGTGTTGATAGTGGATTGAGCGCTCGTCTGAGTCAAAGAGGGTGGGCGCAGTGTCGATATGAGTTCAATTTGGTTGCACTTATGGGATGATAGTGGATTGAGCGCTCCTTTGAGTCAATGAAGGCGGGCGCAGTGTTGATATGAGTTCAATTTGGTTGCACTTATGTGATGATAGTGGATTGAGTGCTCGTCTGAGTCAATGAGGGCAGGCGCAGTATCGATATGAGTTCAATTTGGTTGCGCTCGTCTGAGTCAATGAGGGTGGGCGCTGTAACGTTATGAGTTCAATTTGGTTGCACTTATGTGATGATAGTGGATTGAGTGCTCGTCTGAGTCAATGAGGGCGGGCGCAGTGTTGATATGAGATCAATTTGGTTTGCACTTATGTGATGATAGTGTTCAATTTGATTGCAGTTAAATGATGATAGTGGATTGAGCGCTCGTCTGAGTCCATGAGGGTGGGCGCAGAAGCAGTCTGAGTTCAATTTGGTTTCTCTAATGAGATTATAGAATAAGCGCTCGTTTTAATCCTTGGGGCGGTCGCAGTGTCGATATTAGATCAATTTGGTTGGATCAAGTGATTATATTGGGTTGAGCGCTCGTCTGTGTCCATGATGACGGGCGCATTGTCGATATGAGTTCAATTTGGTTGCACTTATGTGATGATAGTGGATTGAGCGCTCGTCTGAGTCCATGAGGGTGGGCGCTGTGTCGATATGAGTTCAATTTGGTTGCACTTATGTGATGATAGTGGATTGAGCGCTCGTTTGAGTCAATGAGGGTGGGCGCAGTGTCGATATGAGTTCAATTTGGTTGCACTTATGTGTTGATAGTGGATTTAGCGCACGTCTGAGTCAATGAGAGCGGGCGCAGTGTCGATATGAGTTCAATTTGGTTGCACTTATGTGATGATAGTGGATTGAGCGCTCGTCTGAGTCAATGAGGGCGGGCGCAGTGTCGATATGAGTTCAATTTGGTTGCCCTTATGTAATGATGGTGGATTGAGTGCTCGTCTGAGTCAATGAGGGTGGGCGCTGTAACGACATGAGTTCAATTTGGTTGCACTTATGTGATGATAGTGGATTGAGTGCTCGTCTGAGTCAATGAGGGCGGGCGCAGTATCGATATGAGTTCAATTTGGTTGCACTTATGTGATGATAGTGGATTGAGTGCTCGTCTGAGTCAATGAGGGCAGGCGCAGTATCGATATGAGTTCAATTTGGTTGCGCTCGTCTGAGTCAATGAGGGTGGGCGCTGTAACGACATGAGTTCAATTTGGTTGCACTTATGTGATGATAGTGGATTGAGTGCTCGTCTGAGTCAATGAGGGCGGGCGCAGTGTTGATATGAGATCAAGTTGGTTGCACTTATGTGATGATAGTGTTCAATTTGATTGCAGTTAAATGATGATAGTGGATTGAGCGCTCGTCTGAGTCCATGAGGGTGGGCGCAGAAGCATTCTGAGTTCAATTTGGTTTCTCTAATGAGATTATAGAATAAGCGCTCGTTTTAATCCTTGGGGGCGGTCGCAGTGTCGATATTAGATCAATTTTGTTGGATCAAGTGATTATAGTGGGTTGAGCGCTCGTCTGTGTCCATGATGACGGGAGCATAGTCGATATGAGTTCAATTTGGTTGCACTTATGTGATGATAGTGGATTGAGCGCTCGTCTGAGTCCATGAGGGTGGGCGCTGTGTCGATATGAGTTCAATTTGGTTGCACTTATGTGATGATAGTGGATTGAGCGCTCGTCTGGAGTCAATGAGTGTGGGCGCAGTGTCGATATGAGTTCAATTTGGTTGCACTTATGTGTTGATAGTGGATTGAGCGCTCGTCTGAGTCCATGAGAGCAAGCACAGTAGTATTTTGAGTTCAATTTGGTTTCTCTAAGGCAGAGCTTCCCAAACTTTTGGGTATGCGACTCACCTAGCAAAATTCTATATGTCTCGCGACCCACCTATGAAAATTTTTCACCAAGTAGTATTTAGCATTAATTGAATCAGACTGTCATCTGTTTCGGCAATTTTTACAAAAATATTCACGTTACCTTCATGTACAAATGCAAAAAACGACAAACATGATATTTTTTGTCAAAATGTTTTTATTTTACTTCATTAAGGGGATAGCTTTTAGGCATAAAAGTTTTCTGAAATAACGTGGTGATGAATATTTAAAACAAATGCGGTTTGAATTTGAAATTATATTCATGAAAAAAATGATCAGAACGTTCGGCATTCGAGCTGCAATTGATATTTGTTCTACGCGACCCACCAACAATCCGCAGTTTGGGAAACCATGCTCTAAGGAGATAGCAGATTGAGCGCTCGTTTTAATCCTTGAGGCGGTCGCAGTGTCGATATGAGATCAATTTGGTTGTACTGCTCGTCTGAGTCCATGAGGGCGAGCACAGTAGAATTTTGAGTTCATTTAGGTTTCTCTAAGGAGATAGCAGATTGAGCGCTCGTTTGAATCCTTGGGGCGGTCGCAGTGTCGATATGAGATCAATTTGGTTGTAATGCTCGTCTGAGTCCATGAGGGCGGGCAGAGTAGCATTTTCAGTCCATTTAGGTTTCTCTAAGAAGATAGTAGAATGAGCGCTCGTTTGAATCCTTGGGGGCGGTCACAGTGTCGATATGCGATCAATTTGGTTGCACTCATGTGATGATAGTGGATTGTGCCCACGTCTGAGTCAATGAACGCGGGCACAGTAGCATTTTGTGTTCATTTAGGTTTCTCTAAGGAGATAGTAGAATGAGTGCTCGTTTGAATCCTTGGGGGCGGTCACAGTGTCGTTATGCGATCAATTTGGTTGTAATGCTCGTCTGAGTCCATGAGGGCGGGCAGAGTAGCATTTTGAGTCCATTTAGGTTTCTCTAAGAAGATAGCAGATTGAGCGCTCGTTTGAATCATTGGGGCGGTCACAGTGTCGATATGCGATCAATTTGATGATAGTGGATTGAGCGCTCGTCTGAGTGCATAAGGGCAGGCACAGTAGCATTTTTAGTTCAATATGGTTTCTCTAAGAAGATAGTAGAATGAGCGCTCGTTTGAATCCTTGGGGGCGGTCACAGTGTCGATATGCGATCAATTTGGTTGCACTCATGTGATGATAGTGGATTGTGCGCACGTCTGAGTCAATGAACGCGGGCACAGTAGCATTTTGAGTTCAATTAGGTTTCTCTAAGGAGATAGTAGAATGAGTGCTGGTTTGAATCATTGGGGTGGTCACAGTGTCGATATGCGATCAATTTGATGATAGTGGATTGAGCGCTCGTCTGAGTCCATGAGGGCGGGCACAGTAGCATTTTGAGTTGTCGATATGAGTTCAATCAATTTGGGGGCAGCAGGGACTTTGTCCAAGGGCTTGACGACCCCTCCCATGGCCACTGCAGAGTTAAACCGGGACCATCGTCCCTAACCCCTAATCCCAAGGCATCAAGCGACCCGTGCCGAGGGATGCATGGCCAGGGGGTGAAATAATAAGCTAGGCCTTTAACGGAGCCTGTGGGGTACCTGGGCACCCTCCACAGTAATTGTCCCTTACCGCGTTATGCTGGGCTCTGGCGTGGTGGACCTCTTTTCCCGAGCAACTCGTGGGACCAAAATGGAAAACCAAGTCAATTCTTCAATTAGTGGTAGTAGTGTAGGCGACAACCCCTTCGCAAGAGGTGGGTTGTTCAGGTCTCCGCCTAGGAGGCCAGAGGCAATAGTCGGCAGCTCAGTGCGCAGCGCCAGCGTGGGTCACTCAACCTTCCTCTCGGCTATAAAAACGCCGGAAGGGGTTATTGACGGCCCATGGCTTGTGAAGGCGATGAACCGCAAACGCGATGGGCTTTCGGCCTTCGAGGTGGCGACGGAACAGCTGGACGCCATCATCGACTTTGCGTCATCGAAGCATAATATCAGCAAGGACCTCAAGAGGAGCTTGCAGAAACTTCGAAAGTCGATGCTGGACGCCAAGCTGGAGAGGGCATCGGGACGGCCAAGTGTAAACCCGTGAAATCGGTGGAGTCGAGGTCTACCCAGACTGAGGCCCAAGGATTCGCGGACTCGGGCAAGGTCGAGTCGACCGAAGGCGTGCCAGCTAAGACGGTGGTGCCAAAGTCTACCCAGACTGAGGCTCAAGTATTTGCGGGTACGTCGGGGGTGACTACTCCAACGGAGCAGACACAAAAACGGGGGAGACAGTCTCCAGGGGATGACGGAAAAAAACGCGGAGGGTTACTACCCCGAACAAGGGTAGTGGGGCTGGGAAGCTGAACCTCGGTCAGGTACCTCCAAAACCGGGGGAGGAAGGACCTGGAAAGGTCCGTCCACTCAGGCAAGACGGTGGTAAGGGGTTACGGCAGGCTGAAAGTTCTCAGCCGCACCAGACCAGGGAAATAGAGGGGGATGACGCCTCCTGGACCCTGGTCAAGAACAAGAGGAAATCGAAGACGTCAAGGGCCGAAAAGAAGGCCCAGGCGAATGAGGGTAGCAAGAAGTCTAGGGTAGGCGCCAATCGCTCCAGGGGCGATGTCGTAGTCTTCACGGCGGAGGCGGCTAAGTTCTCGGCGGTCTTGAAGGCGATGAGGAGTGACGTAACGCTCGGTGAACTCGGTGCAGACGTACGTCGAATAAGACGTACCCGGATGGGCGAGATGATACTCGAGCTGAAGCAGGGCGTCTCGCAAAGGGCGCCGCCTACAAGAAGTTGGCGGAGGAGGTCCTAGGCGAGACGGTCAAGGTGAGGCACTCGACGGAGGTGAATCTAAGGGTTAAAGACCTGGACGAGATCACTGAAGTCGAAGAGCTCGTCACGGCACTGCGGCGACAGTGTGAAGTGGAGACGCCCACCGCAGCCGTTCGGCTACGGAAAGGTCCGGCAGGGACGCAGGTAGCATTGGTTCGGCTATCTGCAGCGGACGCCTCAAGGTAGTCAAGTTAGGGAGCGTCAAGGTGGGATGGTCGGTATGCCCTGTGCGCATATACGAGCAACCCGAAGTTTGCTTCAAGTGCCTGGAACCGGGGCACAAGCAATGGGACTGCAAAGGCCCTGACAGAAGCAATCTCTGCCGACGCTGCGGATTGGAGGGACATAAGGCACAATGCTGCACGAACCCTCCCAATTGTTTGATTTGTTCCAACAAAGCTGTGAACAGCAAGCACCCCTGGGGGCTCGATGTGCCAACGTTTAAGCGTGCTGCAAAATCAAACTGCAGGTAAAGCAGCTGGCTTGCTCGGCTTCGCCCGAGTGTTTGGTGTGCGCAGGTTTAGAGGAAACGGTGGAACACGTGTTGTTCGTGTGCTCACGTTTTCGCGCAATGCGTGACCACATGCTTGCCACATGTGGTCTGGACACTACCGGACAACCTAGTTCGGAGGATGTGTAAAGACGAAGTTGGCTGGAACGCCGTTTTATCGGCTATCGCCCAAATCGTCTCGGAGCTACACAGAAGGTGGCGCGTGGACTCAAGGATGGCTAGTTCAGGCGCAAATAAGAGGTGGTCCAAGGGATCGGAGTCGGCTTCATGGGTCATACCGGTGGTCATGCTCTGTGGTCGAACTCGATCCTTTTATCGAACAAGTGACCGCGCGAAGAACAACATGGTATCGTCGCTTTCGCGGCGTCGGTCAACCGGGCGGGTTCCGAGCCCGAGGACGGAAAGGGGTCCTCGTCAAGGCTGGGGCAGGCGTAGGCCTCGCGTCGGCAAGTCCCTCTGTGTGCTGGCGAATAGGCCCTATCGCAGAAAGGTCAATTTGGGGTGCACGCGGCATCATCATTCTTGATACCAGTCGTGCAGAGGGAAGCAGGCGCGAAGTCGACCCTGCCGGGCGTGGTAAGGCCACCTGGAAAGCCGGCAATGCGCTGGCACGATACCATGGTGTTCTTCTAAAAAGCGAGTCACGATGTTCGATGCCGCAAGGACACGCAGCTAACCTCGAGGGTGCGTCATGCACTGGCCCCCCTTTGAAGCATTACTTTCTGGTTGTACCGAAGGGACGATGGGCTTGGCGGCAATGGAAACGGTTTAGCTGGTCGGGGATGCAGCCCTGCCTCCCTCATTGGAGGTGGCCCCTAACCCAGCACTTCCTGGTCAACCCAGGATGTCTGTTGAGCAGATTCCCCCTCCATTGTTTAGGAAGAAAAAAAAAAAGAAAATATGAGTTCAATTTGGTTGCACTTATGTGATGATAGTGAATTGAGCGCTCGTCTGAATCAATGAGGGTGGGCGCAGTATCGATATGAGTTCAGTTTGGTTGCACTCATGTGATGGTAGTGGATTGAGCGCTCGTCTGATTTCATGAGGGCGGGCACAGTAGCATTTTGAGTTCAATTAGGTTTCTCTAAGGCGATAGTAGAATGAACGCTCGTTTGAATCCGTTGGGGCGGTCGCAGTGTCGATATGAGATCAATTTGGTTGTACTTGTGTGATTATAGTGGATTGAGCGCTCGTCTGAGTCCATGAGAGCGGGCACAGTAGTATTTTGAGTTCAATTAGGTTTCTCTAAGGAGATAGCAGATTGAGCGCTCGTTTGAATTCTTGGGGCGGTCGCAGTGTCGATATAAGATCAATTTTGTTATACTGCTCGTCTGAGTCCATGAGAGCGGTTTGAGTTCAATTAGGTTTCTCCAAGGAGATAGTAGAATGAGCGCTCGTTTGAATCCTTTTGGCGGTCGCAGTGTCGATATAAGATCAATTTTGTTGTACTGCTCGTCTGAGTCCATGAGGGCGGGCACAGTAGCATTTTGAGTTCAATTAGGTTTCTCTAAGGCGATAGTAGAATGAACGTCTAAGGAGATAGCAGATTGAGCGCTCGTTTGAATCCTTGGGGCGGTCGCAGTGTCGATATGAGATCAATTTGGTTGCATTTATGTGATGATAGTGGATTGAGCGCAAATCTGAGTCCATGAGGGCGGGCACAGTAGCATTTTAAGTTCAATTAGGTTTCTCCAAGGAGATAGTAGAATGAGCGCTCGTTTGAATCCTTGGGGCGGTCGCAGTGTCGATATGAGTTCAATTTGGTTGTACTTATGTGGTGATAGTGGATTGAGCGCTCGTATGAGTCCATGAAAGCGGGCACAGTAGTATTTGGAGTTCAATTTGGTTTCTCTAAGGAGATAGCAGATTGAGCGCTCGTTTGAATCCTTGGGGCGGTCGCAGTGTCGGTATAAGATCAATTTGGTTGTACTGCTCGTCTGAGTCAATGAGGGCGGGCAGAGTAGCATTTTGAGTCCATTTAGGTTTCTCCAAGGAGATAGTAGAATGAGCGCTCGTTTGAATCCTTGGGGGCGGTCACAGTGTCGTTATGCGATCAATTCGGTTGTACTTATGTGATGATAGTGGATTGAGCGCACGTCTGAGTCAATGAGGGCGGGCACAGTAGCATTTTGAGTTCAATTAGGTTTCTCTAAGAAGAAAGCAGATTGAGCGCTCGTTTGAATCCTTGGGGCGGTCACAGTGTCGATATGCGATCAATTTGATGATAGTGGATTGAGCGCTCGTCTGAGTGCATAAGGGCAGGCACAGTAGCATTTTTAGTTCAATATGGTTTCTCTAAGAAGATAGTAGAATGAGTGCTCGTTTGAATCCTTGGGGGCGGTCACAGTGTCGTTATGCGATCAATTTGGTTGTACTTATGTGATGATAGTGGATTGAGCGCACGTCTGAGTCAATGAGGGCGGGCACAGTAGCATTTTGAGTTCAATTAGGTTTCTCTAAGAAGAAAGCAGATTGAGCGCTCGTTTGAATTATTGGGGCGGTCACAGTGTCAATATGCGATCAATTTGATGATAGTGGATTGATCGCTCGTCTGAGTGCATAAGGGCAGGCACAGTAGCATTTTTAGTTCAATATGGTTTCTCTAAGAAGATAGTAGAATGAGTGCTCGTTTGAATCCTTGGGGGCGGTCACAGTGTCGATATGCGATCAATTTGGTTGTACTTCTGTGATGATAGTGGATTGTGCGCAAATCTGAGTCCATGAGGGCGGGCACAGTAGCATTTTAAGTTCAATTAGGTTTCTCCAAGGAGATAGTAGAATGAGCGCTCGTTTGAATCCTTGGGGCGGTCGCAGTGTCGATATGAGATCAATTTGGTTCTATTTATGTGGTGATAGTGGATTGAGCGCTCGTCTAAGTCCATGAGGGCGGGCGCTGTGTCGATACGACCTCCATTTGGTTGCACTTATGTGATTATAGTGAATTGAGCGCTCGTCTGAGTTCATGAGGGCGGGCACAGTCGAATTTTGAGTTCATTTAGGTTTCTCTAAGGAGATAGTAGAATGTAGAAAGTAGAATGAGTGCTCGTTTGAATCATTGGGGCGGTCACAGTGTCGATATGCGATCAATTTGTTTACACTTATGTGATAATAGTGGATTGAGCGCTCGTCTGAGTCAATGAGGGTGGGCGCAGTGTCGATATGAGTTCAATTTGGTTGCACTTATGTGTTGATAGTAGATTGAGCGCTTGTCTGAGTCAATGAGGGCGGCAGTATCGATATGAGTTCAATTTGGTTGCACTTGTGTGATGATAGTGGATTGAGCGCTCGTCTGAGTCAATGAGGGCGGGCACAGTGTCGAAATGACTTAAATTTGGTTGCACTTATGTGATGATAGTGGATTGAGCGCTCGTCTGAGGCCATGAGGGCGGGCACAGTAGCATTTTGAGTTCAATTAAGTTTCTCTAAGGCGATAGTAGAATGAGCGCTCGTTTGAATCCTCGGGGTGGTCACAGTGCCGATGTGAGATCAATTCAATTATTTTAATAAAGCTAAAATGTATTTCTTATTTCAGCAATCGTACACTACTTTTTAATAACATTTACTAACCGTCTCATAATTTTAATCCACAATAAATAGAAGTAGATTGTTAGAAACCCAGATAAATTTTAGAAAAAAAGTGATATTGTAAAGACCTCAGCTATTAGCAGCAGGACTTTGCGATTTCGTAGAAACTTCTTATAGTTGGGAAAATCATATTTGAAAAGAATTTTTACCTCTAATTGAATATTAAAAGGTTTTCTGGACTTGAAGATACAAAAGTTGAAAGTTTAATCATACATCGTGGAACCAATGCTAACATAATCCTGAATTGGCATCAAAACATTTTCACTTGGTTGAAAACTACCAAAAATATGTGAAGTGTGATAGTACGGTTTTTTTTGTTAAAAAAAACACGTTGGGGACATAGGAGAAGGGGGTCAAAATCTACAAAAAAGTGGATTGCCCTAGTAATTAGTAGAGACATAAGCCATTCAACTAATTCCTTCATAAAAATAATTTATTTTTGATTAAAGAAGTTATGAAAATTTTCAATGAAATTGTTATGCGGATACATTCAGTACAAGCAAGCATGTATATATTTTCTACATTTCTTCCGAAAAAGGCACAATTTCCATAATGGTATACATGGCCAAACCCCCCATAGATAATTCTCATTGCCACATGGTTAAATTCATCTACCCAAAATGAAGTTCAAACAAGTCAAAATTAAGTTCAATTCCCTTAATTCTAGATCGTTGCTGGGGGAAGCCAAATTTTAGTCGAATGGGTCAGCCTGAGCTTTAGTATTTGATTTTAGTATTTGATTTGAGTTTGCGTTTGATCATGTGTAGAAAAGTATCTGAATTCTAAGTTGTTTCCACCTAACGAAAGGTTTGAATAGGTTCAAAAACCTAAGTTTGAGATAAACCCTTCAACCCAATTTTAATTCCCATCGAACTGCTATCGTTAGGTGGTTTACTTTTTATGTTTCTGATATCATCGGGTGGAATGAGACAACTAAAACAACTCAAAATTTAGGTTGTTTGATCGTAATAACCATATTTCATCATATTGCTTTTGGAAATGTTAATTAAAATGAACAAATCTATTAACAAGAAAACAAAACCTTTTTGTTTCTTTATTTTTGTATCTTTATTAAGAAGATTTTCAGCCCTAGGCTGGCTCGACTCAATAAATCTTTCTTAAATTCAATTACATGTAAAATGTGAACAGTACTGCCCATGATATCATGATTGACGTAATAACCTTTCAAAATTTCAGCTAATTTAACTTACTTTCGCATTTACTACGGTAATTCAATCGTTGTAACATCGATAAGTTGCATGTCTCAAACCTCATTTAAGTTTTTACGGGTAAATTGTTTAAGATTTGCGATATTTGTCTTCAAGTAATTCCAAATATCAACTATAAAATCATGGGCAGATTAAGTACCCAACATTTTATATTAAATATTCAAAAATAGCAAAGTTCATTTAATCATCGTACAATGTTCTGTGAAATTGTTCTGAAACATACCAACAATCGAGCGATCAGAACCAATTTCCAAATCGAATGTCGAATGTCGGAGGTGTATTTTCCTATAAATTTTGACTCAAAGCCCCATAAAAACATCTAATCAAATGCGCAGCTTATGCTACAAGCGATTGAGCTTAAATTTTGAGGGATTGATATTCTTACCATAAGACACAATCCAAGAGGGGGGAGGCGTGGAATTCGACAACTTTTTGTTTCCTGGGCGAGTCTACTGGATACCTTGCGTAGGCGCGGGGTTCATAGTGACTTGAGCGCTTGCAAGAGCCCTATGATGGCAAACACAGCACGAGTTTGAGTCTAAATATGTTGCACTGAGACGTTCATAGTGACTTGAGCGCTCGCCAGAGTCCCATGAGAGCGGACACAGCATGAATTTAAGTACAAAATTGTTACTCTGAGACGTTCATAGTGAATTCAATACCTAATTTCCATAACGACTTATCTGCTTTTGTAAATAAAGATCAAACGTCGATTTGACGAATCTGATGGCACTTCCATGCTAACCATCACCATCTACACGTAAGTGAAGGCTTCGGCTACCTGTTATGGTGTTGGCTTACGTGGGAGTGCCATTAGATTTGTCAAATCGACGTTTGAATCTTTGTTTACAAAACCAGATAAGTCGTTTTGAAAATTGTTATTGAATCGAGTGCCCCAGAGTCCCATAAGGGCGGACACAGCATTGTTACTCTGATTCGTTCATAGTGAATTGAGCGCTCGCCAGAGTCCCATAAGGGAAAAACAACATGAATTTGAGTACAGGATTGTTACTCTGAGACGTTTATAGTGAATTGAGCGCTCGCTAGAGCCCCATGAGGGCGGATACATCATGAGTTTGAGTTCAAAACTGTTGCCTTGAGACGTTCATAGTGTCTTGAGCCCTCGCTAGAGCTCCATGAGGGCATGACTCAGATTCGATTTGATTACAATTTGGTTACTCGTAGGTGCTCATAGTTAAATGAGTGATCGTCTAAGTCCCATGTGGGTGGACATGAATTTGATTTGAGTACAATTCAGGTTACTCTGAGGCTTTCATAGTGAATCGAACGATCATCTGAGTCTCATGAAGGCGGACACAGATTCGATTTGCGTACAATTTGATTACTCTGAGCCTGAGGTGTTCATTGTGAAATGAGTGATCATCTGAGTCCCTTGAGTGGGCGGACATAGATTTGATTTACTCTGAGGCCTTCATAGTAAGTTGATAGATCCTTTGAGTTTTGTAGTGCAGACATAGTATCAATTTTAGTACAATATGTTTGATTCGAGGCATCCATAATGAGCTCAGCGAACGTCTGAAACCCATGAAGTTAGACACAGATTCGATTTGAGTACATTATGGTTACTCTGAGACCTTCATTGTGAGTTGGGCGGTCTTGTGAGTCATGTGAGGGCGGCCTTAGTAGCAATTGGAGTACAATTTAATTGCTCTAAGGCATTCATAGTAAATAGTTTGTTTTGGTCGATTGATGAACATTTAAAATTAAAATTTAAGCCGGTACACCTTATTAGTTTTCATTTTACCGTGACACACCACGATAACAAATTTGTCTTGGCTTAGACAACGGACAGCACTCTCATGCAACACTTTTGTTGATTAGTGATAAATTTTCCGATGCCGAAAAAAAATCTTTTTACTAGAGTAGGAATCAAACCGACATTTCTCAGCACATGCCACTAGACGATTGAAGTTACCCAGAAGCATTTTAAACGTCCAAAACACATGGGCGTAAAACTGTTATAATGAAGTAAAGCTTAGGAGTGTGAAAACAAGCATTTTTATGGAATGTTTGTTCAATGAAGATAGGGGGAAAGACGGCTTTGGCAGGTTTTGTTCTATTATTGGCAAAAAAACTAACTAAATTGGCAGGGGGGGGTTTTGTCCATCGAATTTTATGAAATTTGGCCACAATATTCTTTGATATGCAAAGAATGTTTAGGCCAAATTTGAGCCTAGTCAGTCATAAAAAAAACCCTAGCATAGCATAGCATAGCATATGTGATTGTACAAATCGTGGGTGGCTATACAATGCTCAATTGAGCAATCTACTGTATATTGTCGCAAATTGGTACTTGGGATTAGTACCTTTTCCTATACAGTAGCAGTTGTATACCTGGCCACGTCCTTACAATCACGGAAGGAAGGAAAGGAATGTTAGTTCAACATCTACTAGTGAAGATGCAGGGAACCCATACTACCTTCATAGATGTCTCTGGAAGGAAAATTTGTGTTAGTGGGTAAGGTGAATAATAGGGAGCTCTATTCGACAATATAGAGCGTTTGTCAATAACAGTATATGCTGAAAAAATATTAAAATATATTCATCAATTTACTTACGAACCGTCCAAAGGAGGACAAAGTAACCTGGATTTTACAAATGCTCCGCATTATATACAAATGTTCTAAATCCTACCTACGTCCGATCACGCACCAAATATTTACTCACTCGGTCGCGCGAACTATCTGCTTACTGGGCAGAAACACGACAAAACAAGCACTGACGGCCGCGTAGTGCAGAGCACAAAATTTCGGCAAATCGCACGATCGTTCTACCGTCCGAAACAAGAGCCAACACGCACTGAACTAATTAACTTTATTACCAGCCGCGCAACGCAAAACACAAAATTTCGGCAAATCGCGCGATCGTTCTGCCGTCCGAAACAAGAGCCAACCCGCGCAATCGTTCTGCCGTCCGAAACAAGAGCCAACACGCACTGAACTAATTAACCTTATTACCGGCCGCGCAATGCAAAAAAAAACAAAATTTCGGCAAATCGCGCGATCGTTCTACCGTCCGAAACAAGAGCCAACTCGCACTGAACTAATTAACTTTATTACCGGCCGCGCAACGCAAAACACAAAATTTCGGCAAATCGCGCGATTGTTCTGCCGTCCGAAACAAGAGCCAACCCGCGCAATCGTTCTGCCGTCCGAAACAAGAGCCAACACGCACTGAACTAATTAACTTTATTACCGGCCGCGCAATCTAGTCAGTCATAAAAAAAAAACCCTGCCAATAATAGAACAAAACCTGCCAAAGCCGTCATTCCCCCTACTTAAATTTGTGGAGACGAAACTTAAAAAAAAGAAAAAAATGTCGTTTGCAGGCGAAATTCAACGGACGTGGACGTAAAGACATTTGTTCAGTTTGTTGAGCTGAGTCGATTGGTATATAATACTATGGGTCTAAGAGCCTTTTATAAAAAGTTCGTTGTCGGAGTGAAATGATAGCCTTTCTTTACAGCAAATGATCAGAGTGCAAAATTTTCCTAAAAGCATTGCAAATTAGTGAAAATATCTTCAGAAGTTTCGATACTGGTTTGAAGCTATTTCAAAAAGGCATTCTAAGTTGGCGGTATTTCCTTTAGAAAATGTTTTGATAATATGAGGTAATTAGAAAGGCTAGCTTGTCAAAGTTAGGCATTTCGTATGAAAAACAACCTTTGTTGAGGCAGTCATCAGTTCGAGGCGCGTAGGACCTCTAAATTAAGTAAAAGTTTTCTATAATTTTTTTTAGATAAAAATGCATTGGTATTAAATGGAGGCGATTTAAATAGACAACAAAAACTTGACTTGAACAGAGGGCGGAGTAATCAAGAAAAAAATAATCCAATATTCAATACAAAGTACAGTTGAAATTTCGACCAATGTTTTACTCATCAACATAATTGTTGTCGGCACATAGACCTGTAAAAATCATAATACGATGCAATCAATGAGTTTAGAAAGCGAAATTTCATTGGTATTTTGAAAACTATAGGAGTTCCGTTCCATCACAGTCTATATTTTGAATATCCTATTTCATTAGAATTTCACTTTCATTCTAACATGCCAATTGAACTCGAGCAAAAACGATGCACGCGCCACGAGTGATCGATTGGCCAACTAATGATTATTTGAATTGACCAGTAAATCAGTAAACGATGGGAATTTGAGGAGTGTTATGTCTGTTTGTCTGTGCTTTACATATGAATTCTTGTTTATGCAGATGTATATGACGCATCAAACTAATATCTGGTGTTACTCTGGCGGTATTACGTGTTTTGTTTGATCTAAAATAAGTATTAAATTGAATTTATTCACATTTAGGCGAGGGGCGCAATTTTCAAATCAAAAAAGTTTGATGGGCGGATTTTCCAAGGGGCGCAAAATTTTAAATGTATGAGTAACCAGCTCATGATTTGCCATGACAGCACTGGTAATAACACACATAATATCTTTTCCCGTCCGCAACGTTTAAACTACTCGCGCACCACAACCAAATTAATTGGGTTTTGGTACATGATTGACATTTTATGATTTCTAGTGATGCACGAAAAATAAGATATGCCTATGATTGGAATGTTTCTGAATAATAAATGTTGCAAACGGAAAAGAGAATGCTTCCCTAGGGCTTCTTCTATTGAAATATTTCATCAAATGCTTCAAAACCCAAATGTAGGCAATTCGGATCCAAGAAAGGCATCATTACCACTGAGGACTAAATTTGGGTTTTCATAGTAAATTTTTTAAACAATTATCGTATCCAACAATTTTCATATCTTAAGATACGCTAGTTTTGTTCGAAACCAGTGACATAAGTGATCAAATGAATTTTCTAAAAATATTCATGCATGATGGCACTACAATCCTCAATGAACAAAACTGTCTTACGTAGTTTACGTTGGGCGGTTGTGTCTTGTACATAACCCTTCTGATTTTTAATATTAATCTTCGTGTGCAAAAAAAAAAACCAAACTATCGCTAAGCTTAAGTTTTAGTCTTTGAAATTGTATATAAAACCTTATATTTGGAGAAAAATTTACTTCATAACATACAAATCAAAGTAAGGAATGATTTTTTTATTTTCATCAGCCGTTTTCAATTCGCCAGCCCATATAAGGACTGAATAAACACAGCGCTTCAATATTTTCCGATTTTCCTATCTAGGGTATATACTAGAGTGGGGCGTCATGTTCATTTTTTCAAATCAATGGGTTTTCTAAGCCATTCTGGGTCCTGAACAACTGTGCAGAATTTGGGACCGATTGGTTGCTTCCTCGCTTTCCGCATCGCGTTTGAAGTTTGTATGGAAATTAGTATGGGAAAACATATATTTTTGCATTTCTACTACTAAAGGTTTCAGTTCATCGTAAACCAAGTGGCACATTGCGTTAAAGTATAACCCAAAGGATGCTGAAAATCTTTGCTGAAGAAGGCACGTTGCTGGAACGTCCACGAAAAAAGTTATAACGCTTCGAACATTGAGTGTTCAAACCGTATGCAAAAAATCGTCTATTCTGCCAGCACTGCCGTACTACGTAGACCAATAATTTAACTGAGTGTTATTTCAAAATAATTGATCTCATAGGGCTTTAGAGCTAATGGGAGCTATCCGGAATCATTTCCCAAAGAAAAAATCAGGAGGGTTATGTACAAGACACAACCGCCCAACGTAAACTACGTAAGGCAGTTTTGTTCATTAAGGATTGTAGTGCCATCATGCATGAATATTTTTAGAAAATTCATCTGATTAAGGTACACTGGGGGAAGTGGAAAAGGAAAAATCGATAGTGCATGTTAGAATTAGTGTAAAACCAGTTTAAATGATCTAAATGGGTTCAATCAAAATGGGCTATCAAAAACAGTCAATTTTGCACCAACTGTGCGGTAATTCATACCATTTTGGTCGCTTGAAATTTGTGGAAAGAGATTGTAAAAAAGGAGTTGTTTTTCCACTTAACCCAGTGGGATGGGGTAAGTGGAAAACCCATTTTACCTTGATCTTCAGTTGTGATGAGTAGTTACATATAACTAAAATCAATACAATAATTGCTCTGAGTATCCTTTGTGGAATGATTTCATTACCTTAACGGAATAGATACTCAAGGAATTCTCGTAATAGCTTGGGAGGGCTGGTTTTGCCTTCTCGAACACTAAGTGAACGTAAAATCTATATGTTCGCCCCAAAGATGAACTTTTTATAGGAAAAATGGGACTTACAGGGTTATAAACTAATCAATTTAGTTTAACGAATTGTATGTATGTGTGTGTGCAAAGCACGTTCAAAATTATCAGCTATTCTTAAGCACTTGTCCTTAACCAATTTGTTCGCAAAAAATTGCATTCATCGGCAATATTTGTTATGAATAAAAATTAATGTAAATTATGGAATATATTTACCTATCAGTGCTATTTTTAACTTTTTTATACATTTTTTTTCATATGTAAAACATGTGAAAGGCATTAATACCGATAGGTGGATTAATCAGGTATTTTCTCATTTATATTAGTCCAATCACCACTGGAATCACAATGATAACAAAGATGGAACATATTGAGATTCACAGCTATCGAAATAAACCCTGAAGGGAAGAAAAAATTTGCGTTATTAGAGCATTATCCACTTCCCCCGCAGTGTTTGATACCAGGGGTAAGTGTAAAATCTTTGAATTATTTGCTTTCATGGTACAAACCACTACAAATTGAATGTGATTAGTTTAATTGTATTGTAATAGTAACCTGTGATATAAATTCACTTGAAAAAGGGACAATTGGTGCAAATGAGAATTGATTTTATGAATGCAAAAATCAACTTTTTGCGAAACCTTAAATTACAGTTCAAGCGTTAACCGTGTTAGTGTATGTATTATACAAATTTCAACATAGTATTAGTGTGAGCATCAAAGTATATTCTTGCATAATGTTATGATGTGGTAAAAACTGTAAAGTATGTACAATTCCAATTTTTCGAGTCGATTTTTACACTTACCCCCTTTTTCCACTTCCCCCAGTGTACCTTACTTATGTCACTGGTTTCGAATAAAACTAGCGTATCTTAAGGTCACTCCTGACGGAATCCAATTTTCAAAGCACTCGTGTTTTCAAGGGCACACCATTCGATGCAGAAGCAACGCACAACTGTCATTTTTATTTTCTCAGCTTTGCTGCGTCGCAGCATGCGTGAAAAAATAAAAATGACAGTTGTGCGTTGCTTCCGTATCGAATGGTGTGTTGGATACGACAATTGTTTAAAAAAGTTACTATGAAAACCCAAATTTATTCCTCAGTGGTAATGATGCCTTTCTTTGATCCGAATTGCCTACATTTGGGGTTTGAAGCATTTGATGAAATATTTCAATAGAAGAAGCTCTATGGGAGCATTCTCTTTTCCGTTTGCAACATTTGTTATTCAGAAATATTACAATCATAGGCATATCTTGTTTTTCGTGCATCACTAGAAATCATAAAATGTCAATCATGTACCAAAACCCAATTAATTTGGTTGTGATGCGCGCGAGTAGTAAACGTTGCGGACCGGAAAAGAGGGTGTGTGAGTTATTACAATCTAACTCCCACTGTCTGGTAGTGTTACCAGTGTTGGTAAAATCTCAAAATCTCAAATCTCATCGGCGATTCAAACCATGCGTGAGTCAAATTCCACCAGAAACATGGCCCAGAGATTTGCTCATGATTTGAATCGCAATTTGCATCATTGCATGATATTTACGTGTTCTTCATTGTTGAATGCATTGAATTAACTGTTTTTCATCTAAAACAATGGCTAATAATTCCATAAGGGGCAGCAGGGACTATGTCCAAGGGCTTGACGACCCCTCCCCATGGCCACTGCGAGTTAGGGGGCCTGCCTAGGATGTGGTGGGGTTTGACAGTGGGCTCTGTTAAACCTCTACAAAAAGCTGCATGTGTCCATAAGCAGGCCCTATCAAACCCAGTCAACACATGAACGTATATGGTGTCGTGTAGGATGCTGGAGTGCTTGTATTGCACCATGTGCGATTTTATGTAGACTGGGAAGCGAACGTGTGCCGCTCAAAGTGCACAAGCCCAACACGAGTGCCAACCGGCACATCAGGATTAATACCAGTGAGATCCTGATTACGGTATACTGGTCAATGCAAGTGACACACGCGCGCGAAAGTAATGCAAAATAAACGACATGTAAAATGAACGTAAATTTACATTCTTACTTAACGTCAAATAGAGATAAAATAAGGGTTGCTGAATAACATTAGCTTTCCGATTACTATCAATTATTTTCAATTTAAATCCCGTTTCTTTTTTACTTTTCTTACGTTAATGAAATGATAACGAGGGCGCCTAATCCGAAATTCAAATGAACAATCGCTCACTTTGAGCGATTGATTGTTTATTCTCGCGAAGAATGAACAATTGAACAAATTAAGGAAATGCTAATACTGCTGTGTAGAAGTTTCATAGGTCACATCACTTTCCATGGTGAATCCCGATCTATGTTACTGATTACCCCACCCAACTAACACTACTTCCTTCCCGTAGTAAATGTGGAGATGCAGAGGTATTCTCGGTCTCTAGTAGCAACAATTACCACACACTCACATTCCCTCCCTTTCCCAACTGACTGTAAGGACTTGGCCGGCGCCGTTATTGATCAACATTTGCGAGCTGCTGAAACGTGCACTTCGAGAATAGTTGGTAAATCCCAACCACTATTCACTTGGATCGTAGTGCAATTTGCACCAGTTCTGATCAATCACGGAGTAGCAACCATTGATATGTACAGTCAGTCTAAGCTAAGCTAAGCTCAGCTAAAACAATGGCTAATAATTGCATATATAGCCAAAACATACGCCTCGATTGCGTTTTGACGCTTTTTAGAACGAAATCATTTTTCGGTGAGTGAGCGAAGCGATGTGATTCTGGCCGAGAAACTCAAGCGCGATACTCCCCATACAGAATCGCAGGCGATTCAGCTCGTGCATGAAACCTCGATGATTCAGATTTGTGTATGATTCTACCAACACTGAATGTCACTATGGATAAAATATTCGTGCAACCATTTTATTAATATCATTGCTTTTGAATCAGGAAGCAAGAAGGTGATAGCTCTATTGTAACTCATATAGCCCGTTACATATGCGTTCCGAAGCTTTTGTCGTGTACAATAAGTACCGCATGTTTGCACCCACGTATTATAAAAATATCTTAAGTGCATTCACACTTCCTGAATCAAAGTTAAATCCTTCTGATTCAGGCGCGCATTTAATTGGACAAAATATTATTAGGCCGATAGGGTAACGGTACCAATAGTGGAGGTATTAGTAGATCCTCAAAAGAAAATGATAATTGAAAATTGATAATTATGGGAAATTTACTGCTCTATTATCTTAGTCAATAGATAAGATAATAAATTTGCTAACAAAAATGAGATAGATGTCATTTAACATCAACAATTACCAAATATTGCTTGCACCACTATGGGTACACTGTTCCTTTAGTGCCGGTAAAAATTAATTTTGGTTCCTATAGTGGTGCTATCCATTGGTTTCTTATGAGACTCGCCACTATTGGTACAGTTGCACCACTATAGGTGCAAAGGAGTCAATTTTGTTAAGGAAAATCATTGTTTTCAATAGTTTTTCAAGCGAAATCTTAAGGTAAGTTGCATTTAATAGGATATTTAAAGCACGACGCATCAACTAAAACCATCGTTAAGCCTATAAATATGATAAATCTCATTAAAACCCCACTACCTCCACTATTGGTGCTATCTCCACTAAAGGGTACGGTTACCCTATAAAAAAAATTAAAATATTTCTCCTCCTTTTCGGATTGTTTCGCTCAGAAATACCAATTTGAAAGGCAACAAAAAAAATTCCGGTACATTTTGAGAACTATCAAAACATTCTTTAACAAATCCGAGAAGTTTCTTTTTTATTTTATTTTTTTCATTTTAATATTTATTTTTTACTAGCAGACCCGACGAACTTTGTTTCGCCTAAACTGATTTATTCTCTGATTAGTTCTCGAGTTATGCAAAAATTTTTGGTTCATTTGTATGGGAGCCCCCCTTTCCGGAAGGAGGAGGCGTTGCAAACCACCACAGAAACATATCTTCCCTTCCAAAACCTCCCCACGCCAGATTTGTTTCCATTTGCTTGATCTCGAGTTATTAGTTATGAGTTATAGGAGCCAGGTTTCGAAGAGAAGAGGGGTCTCGAATCATCTTAAGAACCTTCCCCGGCCCCAAAAACCTCTGCATTCAAATTTTCACGCCGCTCGATTCAGTAGAAGAAGAAGATTACCCCCTCCCCCTTGACTTTGCGGAGACCAGTAGACTTTGACCTTGCGTAGATCATAATTTTTAATAAATATGTGTAACGGCCTTATTAGTTTTCAAAAAAAAATGCTCGTCATTTTTTCAAAGTCGTTTTTTAATATAAACATGTTTGTGCAATACATTGTGATGATTGCATTACTAGCAAGGACATTGGCATTGATAGCAATTGATCGTCTCATGCCTGCACAAACATGCCCCTATCTGCATCACTTTTTATGCACCATACACTACATAACGCATTTTGGTTACCTTTGTTTCGACCGCGGTCACTGGTCCGGCTCCATTGTTTTACTTTTAGTGCGAAACACCGCAAAAAGCAGAGTCCAAAAGCCAACCGCACTGAACGGCGACGACCGAAACGAGACTCTTGCGGACAAGAAAAGAGGGTGCTGCCAAAATGATCCGATACCCTATTTTAACGTTCATGATCCAAAGTTTCAATATAATTGACAAATTGGTAGAGAATTTCCGAGTCGATTGATATATAAATATCAAAAATCCATCGGAAGATAAAGGCGCTATTAAAGTTCAAAATCTTACATGATTTCGTGACGGTCTCGAATTTGGAAATTTTCATTTGTCACCCTGTATCCGAGTCTTCCCCTTAGACGTAGTTTACGTCAAAAATCCGACAAGAAATAAGATGGGTTTTGTTGATTCCGTGCCGATAGTTCGTACGAGCCAGACGTGTGTGCTGTGTCTCATCGCGGATTGTGTTCGGTAGTGCGAGTTGTATTGTGTGGTGCTATTCCTACCTACGGATCCAAGGCGATCGCTGTCGGCGAGCGAAGTAGCTGCTTCTGGCGACGCCAGTGAAGCAGGCTATTGTTACTGCTGCAACCTACAGCAGCAGGCGCAGATAAGTGGAAGAGATTGCTTTATTGTTCTCCCGTCACAGAGCGGAACTAATAGAGACACAAATTGAATTAGTTTTTTTTCTTGATATTTTTTTTTCTAATAAGCTATTAGTGGTAAGTTAGCATAAGCAATAATTATCCCTCCACCTTGCGAGGTGAGAATGGAGGCAGAGACAGTAGGAGGCAATGGGCCTCCAAAAGATAGTACTCGCACACGATTGTACCATGCGGCTTCGCCTGGGCCTTGGGTTGTTTACTTTCGGCAGAAAGTGAAGAGCCTAGATTTTCTGGGCATAAAACGAGATTTGACGCGTCGTTTTACGAAGCTTGAATTCAGCCAAATCAACAGGAACAAACTACGCATCACCGCACCTACATACCAGGTGGCGAATGAAATTGCTGGCGACAGGGCGTACAATGTTGAATAAGGTACACCGGGGCAACCCAAGCAGCACAACTTGTTTCACTACTGAACATTTCACTGTGTTGCAACTATTTGGAAAGAAACAATATTTGCCTATGTGCCATCAAATATAACTTTCTTGCAATCTAAAAAGCGCAAGAGGTGGAGCCTACGGAAACATCCTTCGATTGCAGTAAAATTACAATAATGTTGCAAAATACTACAGCGGAAAAAAATAAAATGAAAATATAAAACTGGATTCGATTTATGGATCTTGTGATTGATAGTCCTTCACTCTACCACAGCACCATTCAACACTTCGAAGGGACTGCATGTTGACTCACAATAAAAACCATACGATTATGAAGTTTTGTACTCGGGTTTTCTGTTACTTGATTTCACCATCACCGGAAAAAAATGTGAGTTGTCAAAACGTTGAACGATGCTAAATTAAACATGAAGGCACACTCAACTTATCTGCAACTTAATTCAAACAAACAAATAAATTTTGAAAGACGCATTGATGTTACATGGTAAAAAATATGCAACTTGATGATTTTGTTTCGTGTTTGCAACATAAAGTGCAGTATTCTTTGGTTGTTTGTTTTCAAATGTCAAACACGTACTACATTGCAATGTTAATGAAACATTGATCACAACTCGAATGTTTTTGACATCTTGATGCAACTTTTTCGTGCTTTGATGTTTTTCCAATGCCTTTAATGAAACTGAATAGAAACAAGGTGCTTTTTGGAAGATGTTGCGTGTGCTACTTGGGAGTTGAAATGCGGGGTAAGTTGAAACAGAATCTGTAATTCAGAAAGGAAATGACCGAATGTTCTGATATTTTTTTTCAACAAACTACTCGCCTAAACGCACCTTCTGACTTCCATTCTCGAAAGATTGCAGCTTTTAAAACCAATCCCTGCCATTGTTTATTTTTCGCTCTTTGCAAAATCCAAACCAACTATTTGACGTGCCAATAAAGCAGGTCTCAAAACGATGTTTGGAAGAGTTTTTTCATCAAATTTTCACGGGAGGTAATCATTCAATGTTGAATAAACATAATGATTATGAAAAATCGATGAAAGACCCGTTTTAATTTTTGTATTTTGGTTATTTGATATTGCCCTGCATGTTCAACTCATCGGGGCAAATAGGAATGCGTGGTGTGGGGCAAGTTGAAACAACGATTCAAAACGTCATCCTCGCAATTAAAAGTATTTTTTTTCCAAAATTCAACATGGCCGTAAATACATTCAAAAAACATAAATTTGGAAAAACATGCAAACTTCTGAACATAAATTTAATTAATTTCCGCCCATTCTGTCATGAATGCAACCTTCCACTAGAATAAAAAGGGGTCATGTTTAAACTGCAGTTTTGAGATTCTTAATCTTCTGAGCACTGACTCTCAGAAAATAAAACATACCTATGTAAACATTTTGTTAACTCCACCTTTCACTTCCCCAGCTGCCTATTTCTCCAATCGAAGAGTTTATGAGAGATATGATGGCTGGAATTAATGTGCATTTATGAAGAAGCCAAAACAGAATTAATCAACTGCGCAATATACAAGTGAACCAAATAATGGAGCATCCTGAATAGTAATCCGAGTGGTCATTAGTAGGAGAAAATCAATTTGAAAAAATTTTCAGCGTAGTGCGCTGCCCTTCTACGCATAATTGTCCCATGTTAGTTTTTGTGGATTTTGACTTTTCATCACAAAGCCTATTTCGATGTATACTTTTAGAAAATTCTAACGGATTTCGAACTTTGTTCGGAAAATCATTGAAAACAACATCAAGCCTATTTGTCCCATTGCTTAATTTCTACGCATAATTGTCTCGAGGTGATTAAATTCATCATTATGGCGTACTCTGTTATTTTATGGAGCAACACACATTGAAATAGCATTTCCTGTTTAGATCTTCCAATCTTAGCCTGTTCCACTGGTTAATAGAAAAAAATTTGTACAATACTCATTCCAAGCAACATAATCACTTCAACCACGTGAATGGTTCACTTCCATAGATAAAGCATGTGGAGACCAGTGTTGTAAAATGTCATTTGCATTCGTTTATATATTTTTTCCAGAACTTGTTAAGAAGTTAACTATCGGCTCCTGAGGTATGTCGAACTTCTTCTTCTTCTTATTGGCATTACATCCCCACACTGGGACAGAGCCGCCTCACAGCTTAGTGTTCATTAAGCACTTCCACAGTTATTAACTGCAAGGTTTCTAAGCCAGGTTACCATTTTTGCATTCGTATATCATGAGGCTAGCACGATGATACTTTTATGCCCAGGGAAGTCGAGACAATTTCCAATCCGAAAATTGCCTAGACCGGGACCGGGAATCGAACCCAGCCACCCTCAGCATGGTCTTGCTTTGTAGCCGCGCGTCTTACCGCACGGCTAAGGAGGGCCCCATGTCGAACTTATAGCCCTTTAATGTGCCTACAACATTGTCTAATAAGACATTGCTGTAAATATGTAATCTGGGGCGTGGGAGGCAAAATGTCATTCAAATGACATTATGTCAAATGACACGTGACATTTTGGAAAGTTTTCACTCTCCAGCCTAAGATGTTATATTTAGAGCAATGTACCCGTGGACAAAAATATAGCCCTACTCAAGCGTTATGAGTACATCCAAAAAAATATGAAGTAAATCAGCCTTCTGAAAAAAGTTATGAACAAATTAGTCAAATGACATGCAGATGACATTTTACAAGCCTGGTGGAGACATATGTCAATCGCAGCAGTCATTCACAAAATTATGCAATGAACGGGGCTGATATGCGTAGAAACCACAAAACAAGTGCTCTATTTCTCGGCATAACTGTCCCGCCAAACTATTTTCATGATCGTTGTCGCAATTTCTATTTGTGGGCGAAAAATAAGAATGATTTTAATAAAATTAAGTCTTCTGAATGGTTCTGTGATGTAATAATCTTATATTTCATTCAGGTTATACGTCAGCAATGAAAATTAGGATTCAATTTCAAATGCCATTTTCTCATTTGTCGTTTTTTGAATTTGGTACAAGCATGAGTAGAACGGCAGGCTGCGTTCTCCAGAATTTTGTCTCTGAAAATACGCTTGTGGCTTTGTTGTACATTGCCCTTATTCGCATAAGAGTCTCCTGTCACTTTCGCCGACTTGAGTAATATGCCGTTGAATTTATCAAACTTTTATACATGGAAAAATACAAACAAAAATATAATAAATTGAAAAAAATGGTATCTTTCCAAAGAATTGACATAATATTCTTTATCCGTATTTATTGCTGTGGGACAATTAAATGAACCATACTTAAGTTTATTTTTTGTGTAAAAAAGTACCTATCATAATCTGGAATATGATTTTTATGCGAGTAAATATCAAGATGAGACAACAAAAGTGGGATTTGTTTTCAAATTTCTAGAACAAAGCCTACTATATTATCAGTTTTTCTTAACCAGGAGACAATTTTAAGCTAATTTCTGAAAGAAAATCAAAATCGTCAAAAACTTACATGGGACTCTTATGCGAATCCTGGCAGTATTATAGTCCCCTTTTCAACCTCGTGCTTATTGAGTTCCACTGAGTACATACATTTTGTTATTAATACGGAAAAATTACCTTACGTTTGAATATAACGCAGTGTTTCAACTTGCCCCGATTCGCGGGGCAAGTTAAAACGATGCATATAAAAAAATAATTTAAATATAAAAAATATTTATAAAAAAGTTTGACAAGGTTGTTTATTTTTTATGTATAATATTTGGCCCGAGCTAGCAAACACCGCAAAAGGATTCAAAATATATCAAAGGGTGATTGTTTTACAGCACTTCGAATTTCAACTTTGAAAAAACCGTTTCAACTTGCCCCGGTGTACCTTATTTAGTTTATGTGCCCTCGCGGGAGGTCGAGATAGAAGGCGTAATCAACGCAGCGAGCTTGACTTGCAAGGATGTGCTTGCAGGGAAAGGTCGCCTAAAGAACGCCCTGCAATCTACCGTGGATATTATGGACTGCAAGGAATTGCATTCAGCAGCCACGGTAGATGGCAATAAGGTTTATTCCAAGTCAGGCTCGCTTCGGGTGACATTCGCCGGTTCGATGCTTCCAAAGTTTGTCGATATAGAAAATATGTTGTTTCCGGTGCGTCTTTTTGTGCCAAGGGTATTTAATTGTACCAACTGCAAACAACTTGGTCACACTGTCGAGTTTTGTGACAACAAACCACGTTGTGGCAAATGCTCAGAAAGACATCGGGAGGAGTTCTGCCAGCAACAAGCAACAAAATGTGTTTATTGTGGTTTGAACCCTCCCCATGGTTTGCAAGAATGCCCGGTGTACAGAAAGCGCACCCAAAAAGTGAAGCGCTCGTTGGTACAGCGCTCCAAGCAGTCGTATGCGGAAATGGTTAGGTCGCAAGACACATCCGCCACAGCCACTGCATCGACTGCTATTTCAGCCACCGTTCGTGTAAGTGATTATTATGATTCCATATCAATCGACGAATTGGACTATGAGGCAGCCGACATGGATGATTCTGCGGAGGTAAACGTGCCCGAAAAGAGGAAGCAACCGTCTTTCCCGGGATCGCGCCGTAAGAGAACAAAAGTCATCCATAAAAGCTTGCCAAAATCTGAAGGCAATGGGGGTTTATTTAAAATCCCTAAGCAATCTGTCCCTACTGCTTCTATTGATCCTAGTTGCAGTAAGACATTCCCGCCATTGCCTAAATCCGATGTTTCGAAGAAACATCCGGCTAGGAGAATCAACGCAAGAAAAAACAAATTCGCACTTCTAGAAAAAGTATTCCGTCCAAGCGAGGATTGATCTCCTTTAAGGACCTTGTGGACCGTTTTCAAACTTGTTCAATATTCCGAATTCATTGAGGCCAATCATTGACCTCTTTATTCCAACAGTTGAAAGTTATCTGAAGCAATTGACTGTTTCATGGCCCCTTCTTGCAGAAATTGTATCTTTCGATGGATAATACGGCCAATACCGAAGATACAATCACTGTACTGCAGTGGAACTGTCATAGTCTGAAAAATAAATTAGACGTGTTCAAGTTTTTGATTCGCAATTCCGATTGCGATATATTTGCACTCTGTGAAACATGGCTTTCTTCTGAAGATGAAATCAACTTCCACGATTTTAACATTATTCGCCAAGATCGGGATGATCATTATGGTGGCGTTCTTTGGGGATCAAAAATGCTACTCCTTCTACAGAATTCCCATTCCGACTGTTCCCGGCTTAGAAATCGTCGCATGCCAAGTAAATGTGAAGAATAAAGATCTTTGCATAGCTTCAGTGTACATTCCTCCAAATGCCTCTATTAATCGTCGACATTTTTGGAGCGCTCCTATCATCTCCAGTATTGATATTGGGTGATATGAACGCACATGGTATTGGATGGGGCGAAACGTATGACGATTATAGAGCGCCTATTTTCTATGATTTGTGTGACGATTTCAATTTGAATATTTTGAACACTGGTGAAGTAACTCGAATAGGACCAAATGGTCAACAAAGCCGTATTGATCTGTCTTTATGTTCAAATTCACTATCATTAGATTGCACGTGGAAGGTTATTCAAGATCCCCATGGTAGTGATCATATGCCGATAGTTACCACAATTAAAAGTAGCTATCAACAATCTGAGCCAGTTAATGTTCCTTTCGACCTCACGAAGAACATTGACTGGCAAACATTTGCATCGCCGGTATAGATTGGTATTGAATCAACTGATACTCTTCCACCTTTGGATGGTGCGTAAATGCGTACTAGAAGCTCAGAAACGACGCGTTCCAAATACATCTGTCATAAGAAGACCAGCCACTCCTGGATGGGATGATGAATGTACTAAGTTGTATTCTGAGAAATCTGATGCCTTCAAGGCCTTCCGTAAACATGGAAGGTCACTGATTTTTGAAGAGTATTTGAGGCTCGAAAGAAAGCTCAAAAATCTTCTCAAGGCAAAAAAACGTAGCTATCGCGAGAAACCTCAATGACAACACTTTGAAAAACGGCCCGCAACATGCGGAACCGCATTTCCACCAACGAGAGTGAAGAATACTCCAATCGATGGATATTCAACTTCGCCAAAAAGGTCTGTCCAGATTCCGTACCAGCAGAACCGCTATTTCGAGAATCAGTCACTGATCCCGGTTCTTTGGGTGGACCATTCTCAATGCTGGAACTTTCTATGTCTCTTCTTCCATCGAATAACTCTGCTCCGGGATGCGATAACATCAAATTCAATCTTCTTAAAAACCTCCCAGATATCGCAAAAAGACGATTACTTGACCTGTACAACTGTTTCATGGAGTACAACATTGTGCCACCTGAATGGCGACAGGTCAAAGTAATAGCTATTCAAAAGCCTGGGAAACCAGCGTCCAATCACAATTCATACCGACCGATTGCCATGCTATCATGCATGAGAAAATTATTGGAGAAAATGATCCTTTCAAGAGTCGACCATTGGGTCGAAGAAAATGCATTGCTTTCAAATACTCAGTTTGGATTTCGAAAGGGAAAGGAACAAACGATTGTCTAGCGTTGCTCTCTTCAGATATACAACTGGCCTTTGCGCACAAGGAGCAATTGGCTTCAGTATTCTTGGACATTAAGGGCGCTTTTGATTCAGTTTCCATAGAAATACTGTCAGACAATCTGCACAGTAATGGATTACCCGTTATTTTGAATAATTTCTTGTACAATTTGTTGTCAGAAAAACAAATGAACTTCACACTCGGCACTCTGACAACTTCCAGAACTAGTTACATGGGCCTTCCCCAAGGTTCATGTTTAAGTCCCTTGCTTTATAATTTCTATGTCAAAGATATTGACAATTGTTTGGAAGGACAATGCACGCTCAGACAACTTGCAGATGATGCCGTGGTCTCTCTAAGAGGTCCATGTGCAGCTGTCTTGCAAGGACCATTGCAAAGTACCCTGGATAATCTGACTGTTTGGGCCAGACATTTAGGGATCGAGTTTTCACCGCAAAAACTCAATTGGTTGTGTTTACTAAGAAGCGGTATCCTGCTCAACTGAAACTCAAGCTGTTGAATGATGACATCAACCAATCTTTATCTTCTAAATACCTTGGGGTCGTGTTTGATTCCAAATGCACCTGGAAACTCCACATTGAGTATTTGATACAAAAATGCCGGAAAAGGATCCATTTTCTACGTTCTATCTCCGGAACATGGTGGGGTGCTCACCCAGAAGACCTCATCAAACTCTATAGAACGACTATTCTCTCTGTTTTAGAGTACGGTTTCTTCTGCTTCCTCTCAGCAGCTGATTGCCACCTGATCAAATTGGAACGAATTCAGTATCGTTGTTTGCGCATTGCCCTTGGCTGCATGCATTCAACGCATAACATGAGCCTGGAGGTGCTTGCTGGAGTCACTCCTTTAAAGCACCGTTACTGGGAGCTCTCACTTAGAATACTCATCAAATGTGGAACAAGTAACACACTTGTTCTAGATAACTTCGATAATATGCTTGAACTAACTTGCCGTTCAAGATTCCTGAGAGTTTATCTCAACTACATATCGTCAGATCTTTGTCTTCCGTGTTATAATCCCCCTCGAGTTCACTTCACCAACGACAGTTCCTCAATTGTATACGATCTGTCCATGAAACATGCTATTCAAGGAATACCAGATCATCTTCGACAAATATCTATTCCTCACTTTTTCTGAAAAATATGAACATGTCAATTGCAACAACAGATATTTCACTGATGGTTCTCGCATCAACGGATCCACTGGCTTCGGTGTTTTCAATGTAACTTCAACCACCTTCCAAAAACTTCAGGAACCGTGTTCGGTTTATGTTGCTGAGCTGGCAGCAATTAACTTCGCTTTGGGGATAATTTCCAATCAGCCCGTAGACCATTATTTCATCTTCTCGGATAGTCTTAGTTCTATCGAGGCACTCCGGTCGATGAAACCTGTTAAGCACGCATCTTACTTTCTTTCAAACATAAGGGAGCAGATGCGTGTTTTGGTCGAAAGATCATTCAAGATTACCTTTGTTTGGGTCCCATCTCACTGCTCAATCTACGGCAATGAGAAGGCAGACTCGCTGGCAAAGGTGGGCGCACAGGAAGGTGAGGTTTATGATAGACAATTCACGAGCAACGAGTTTTTCCCATTAGTCCGTCAGAGTACTCTTCAAAGTTGGCAAAAGAATTGGACACACAATGAACTTGGACGGTGGCTATTTTCCATAGTTCCAAAAGTTTCTGGGCGAGCGTGGTTCAGAGGTGAGGACTTAAGTCGAGGCTTCATTCGCGTGATGTCGAGACTTATGTCCAATCACTATTCACTAAACGCACATCTGTACAGAATAAACCTTGTTGATAGCAACTTATGTAGGTGCGGAGCCGGTTATGATGACATCGAACACGTAGTTTGGTCCTGCTCGGAAAATGACGCCTCCAGAGAGCAATTATTGGATACCCTTGTGGCCCGAGGTAAACAACCCTTCAGGGAAGTTCGAGGTGTTTTGGGAGATCGTGATGTTGTCTATATGCAGGCCATTTATAGTTTTCTTTGTGCTTCTGACATCAAAATTTAATATTTTGTTTTTTTTTCTTCCGTCTTCAATTTTTTTTTTGTTTAGTCTCTGCCTTTTTGTTCCGTAGAGCTCCATAGCTCTTGCCATCCGGAAGATGCTCCCAGTCGAACCATTCCTCGAGCATGACGACACGCCACATCGTCACTGACGCCAAATGCCCGGATGAGAAGCTGAAATTTCCTTATCCCAAATCCTAAGCCCCGTCCATCCTTAAACATTGTAAACTAACCTCGAGTCACCACGAGTACGCTGGCTCCTTCCCCTCTCTTATTAACTGTATAATAAAATGATATTGATTGTATATATCACAAAGAACCATGGCTCCGTAAAGTGTTATACACGCCTGAACCTACCAAATAAACGAACTTGAAAAAAAAAAAGATGGGTTTTGCCCTTCGATAACCATAGGTTGTCCGGTAGTGCTGGCAGAAACATTGATTTCTTGCATATGGTTTGAACAATAAATTTTCGAAACGTAATAACATTTTTTGTAGACCTTCCAGCTACGTACCTCCTTCGGCAAAGTTTTTCGGCATCTTTCAGACTATATACTAACGCATTAAGTCACGTGATTAATGATAAATTGAAACCGCTAAGAGCAAAAATGTAAAAACGTACGTTTTCCCATACTAATCTCCATGTAAATTTAAAACGCGATGCGGCATGCGAGGTCGTAACCAATCGAGCCCATATTTTGCACAGTTGATTGGGGTTTGCGTTTTCCCATACAACTGCGCCCCACTCTAGTATATACTCTCATATGATATATAAATTAGACGAGTTGGAGATAGTAAATTTTCCGATTAATGGCCACCCTTTTCCCCATAAAGCCATGTCCATTTAGAATCCGAAATCATTTATTGTATTTCAGCGGCACATAAAGTGACCGCTGCAAGAATTCTTTTACATCGGTTTGTCTACCTAGGCACCCACTTGCTATGGTATAAATTTCACGAAGTTTCGTGCAGCGTGTCAAAAATTATTCCAGATGGAAGCCGAAAGGAGAGAAAAAAGTCTGCACACCCACGTTGATAATCCTGCTCATCGACGATGGAACCTACGTCAAAATGGATTTCGGACAGCTTCCTAGAGAAAAATTCTACATTGTGACGGCACGAGGAGTAGTTCTTGCGAAGTTTAAGTTTGATTTTCGGACAAACTTGCAAAAAAAAACGGATGATTATGGCAAGGGATATGCAACTGTGGGGCAAAGACCTAAGTGTTTGTGACGAATAAGACGATGAACTCGAAGCTGTACCGCGGTCGACCTTCCATAAAGCCCATAAAGGTCCCGTGAAGTTTTGGCCAGATTTGGCGAGTTGCCACTACAGCCGGGAAGTCATCCAGTGGTACCGGGATAATAAAGAAGATTTCATCGATAAAAACATAAATCCACGCAACTGCCCACAGCTCCGGCCCATCGGAACATTTTGGGCAATAATGAAGCGGAAGCTTAGGAAAAGTGTAAAAAGTGGAAAAACGCGTCCCGAGCTGTGTCAGATGACCAAAATGTGGAACAAATGTGCCAAGGAAGTTGACTCCGGAGGTGTGCAACTTCTGATGAGAGGAATAAAGAAGAAGGTGCGAATTTTCACTAGAAACAAGAATAAATTATTTGTATCAATAATTTTTCCTTAAAGTACAGTGAATTACTCTTGTTTTGATGTATTCTTTGTACGTCAATCCGTTACCGAGACACAAATGATTTTATCATTCCGGTTTCTAAATGGACATAGCTTTAGTGCGTTGGTTCCGCACGGTCCAGAACCACCCACGACGATTGTCCGTGAGGCAGTTGAGTTTTTTTTGTGTTGCGGATAACTCAATAGCCAACCGACCATTGGATTGCCGGATAGTCTCTTCTGTCCTCAGTTGGTCAGTTACTGGTGGCTGTGGATTTGGTTTCAAAGGTTTTCGAACTTAGGCTCGATGCCCACGTAGCGTCTTTTCAACGCAGCGTGCACACAGCGTTAAAATAACGCGGTGACGCTGCGTTAACGCTTTTTTCCGATACACACCTGCGTCTTTTTAACTCCGTGTGCACCAGAGTTGAAAAGACGCTATGTGGCTTCGAGCCATAGAAGGAAATAGTGCCAAGCACTAATATTCATGAGTTTCCTTTAATAAAAGTTCAAAATATGCAATAATTCCAATTACAACATTTTTGTAGCTTTTGGTAAAATTATGATTCAACAGATCTGAAAAAGTTGTACCCAACACCCCCCCCCCTCCCCCCGGTTTGAAATCCTTGCTACACCCATGGTTCGCTCTCAAGGACAGCGGTAATCCCCGAATGAATATCAGGGCAGCAACGATAGCCTAATGTATATCGGCATACAAACCTAATGAAGAGCTTAACCTAGAGGAGAGCTTGATCAAAGTGTAAATACGTTAGAATAGTTTTATTAGATGTCTGAACGGGATCAGTACAAAATGCCGAAACACAAAAGGCTGAACCACAGAAAGCCGAATCACAAAAGGCCGAAAACCCAGAAGGCATGAAAACCCGGAAAACCCAGAAGGCCGAATGATACAAAAGGCCGAATCTCAAAAGACCGAATAACACAAAAGGCCAAATCATTACAAAATTTTCAATCTTCCAACCAAGAGAACTTGGAATACTCAAAAATTAAGGTTTACTTTTATTATGCTGCCCCATAAAGAAAAACTTGTCCACGTGTTTTGCAACTACTAGCAGCGATGCACTATGGTCCAGGATACAGATTTACTATATTTTTTAGAAAAAACTGATGTTCTACAAAATTGTTCGGAATAGTAAGGTAATTATGGTGCTACCAAAAAATAGGGTGGCCCATCATATAAAACAAAAATTGAACATATTTTTGCCTTTCGCGTATACAGTCAAACCTCCATGTTATATGACTCGATATCGACTTAAAGAAGCAAACTATGCCATATAAAACAATATTTTCTGGGTTACTGTGATGGTCCCTTCAAACAGCTTTCCAAAGATTTACTATTCCTTATCTCGATATTTCCATGAGTCGATGGTCCCTTCAAAATCGACTCATGGAGGTTTGACAGTACTAAGTATACGTAAAGACTGTAGGATCACTCCAAAACCGAATTTTTGATAGAAGGCTCGGAGACCCATAGTGTTATATACCAATCGACTCAGCTCGACGAAGTGAGGTGATGTCTGTGTTTTTTTTTCTTTCTAAGCAATGGAGGGGAAATCTGCTCAACAGACATCCTGGGTTGTCTAGGAAGTGCGGGGTTAGGGGACTCGCTTTTTTAGAAGAACACCATGGTATCGTGCCAGCGCATTGCCGGCTTTCCAGGTGGCCTTACCACGCCCTATGTCCTCGGAATTGGGAATGGTCGACTTCGCGCTTGCTTTCCTCTGCACGACTGGTATCAAGAATGATGATGCCGCGTGCACCCCAAATTGACCTCTCTGCGATAGGGCCTATTCGCCAGCACACAGAGGGTCTTGCCGACGCAGTGCCTACGCCTGCCCCAGCCTTGACGACGACCCCTTTCCGTCCTCGGGCTCGGAACCCGTCCGATTGGCCGACGCCGCGAAAGCGACGATACCATGTTTTTCTTCACGCGGCCACTTATTCGATAAAAGGATCGAGTTCGACCACAGGGCATGACCATGAAGCCGACTCCGAACCTTTGGACCACTTCTTATTTGCGCCTGAACTAGCCATCCTTGAGTCCACGCGCCACCTTATGTGTAGCTTCGAGACGATTTGGGCGATAGCCGATAAAACGGCGTTCCAGCCAACTTCATCTTTACACATCCTCCGAACTAGGTTGTCCGGGGTAGTGTCCAGACCACATGTGGCAAGCATGTGGTCACGCATTGCGCGAAAACGTGGGCACACGAACAACACGTGTTTCGCCGTTTCCTCTAAACCTGCGCACACCAAACACTCGGGCGAGGCCGAGCAAGCCAGCTGCGTTACCTGCACTGTGATTTTGCAGCACGCTTAAACGCCGGGCACTTCGAACCCCCCATGGGGTGCTTGCTGTTCACAGCTTTGCTGGAACAAATCAAACAATTGAGAGGGTTCGTGCAGAATTGTGCTTTATGTCCCTCCAATTCGCAGCGTCGGCAGAGATTGCTTCTGTCAGGGCCTTTGCAGTCCCATTGCTTGTGCCCCGGTTCCAGGCACTTGAAGCAATCTTCGGGTTGCTCGTATATGCCCACAGGGCACACCGACCATCCCACCTTGACGCTCCCTAACTTGACTACCTTGGAGGCGTCCGCTGCAGATAGCCAAACCAATGCTACCTGCGTCCCTGCCGGACCTTTCCGTAGCCGAACTGCTGCGGTGGGCGTCTCCACCTCACACTGTCGCCGCAGTGCCGTGACGAGCTCTTCGACTTCGGTAATCTCGTCCAGGTCTTTAACCCTTAGATTCACATCCGTCGTGAGTGCTCTCACCTTGACCGTCTCGCCAAGGACTTCCTCCGCCAACTTCTTGTAGGCGGCGCCCTTTTGCGAGACGCCCCGCTTCAGCTCGAGGATCATCTCGCCCATCCGGGTACGTCTTATTCGACGTACGTCGGCGCCGAGTTCACCGAGCTTAACGTCACTCCTCATCGCCTTCAAGACGTCCGAGTACTTAGCCTCGTCCGTCTTGATGACTAGGGCATCGCCCCTGGAGCGATTGGTGCCTACCCAAGACTTCTTGTTACCCTCATTCGTCGGGGCCTTCTTTTCGGCCCTTGACGTCTTCGGTTTCCTCTTGTTCTTGACCAGGGTCCAGGAAGCGTCATCCCCCTCTATTTCCCTGGTCTGGTGCGGCTGAGAGCTCTCAGCCTGCCGTAACCCCTTACCACCGTCTTTCCTGGGTGGACGGACCTTTCCAGGTCCTTCCTCCTCCGGTTTGGGAGGTACCTGACCGGGGTTCAGCTTCCCAGCCCCACTACCCTTGTTCGGGGTAGTAACCCCCCGCGTTTTGGAGCGGCCCCCACGGAGCTCATCCCCTGGAGACTGTCTCCCCCGTTTGTGTGTCTACTCCGTTGGAGCAGTCACCCCCGACGTACCCGCAAATACTTGAGCCTCAGTCTGGGTAGACTTTGGTACCACCGTCTTCGCTGGCACGCCCTCGGTCGATTCGACCTTGCCCGAGTCCGCGAATCCTTGGGCCTCAGTCTGGGTAGACCTCAACTCCACGGATTTCACGGGTTTACACTTGGCCGTCCCGACCGCCGTTTCCAGCTTGGCGTCCAACATCGACTTTCGAAGTTTCAGCAAGCTCCTCTTGAGTTCCTTACTGATATTATGCTTCGATGACGCAAAGTCGATGATGGCATCCAGCTGTTCCGTCGCCACCACCTGAAAGCCCATCGCATTTGCGGTTCATCGCCTTCACAAGCCATGGGCCGTCTATAACCTCTACCGGCGGAGCCTGGGAGATGGTTAAGTGATCCACGCTGGCGCTGCGCACTTAGCTGCCGACTATTGCCTCTGGCCTCCTAGGCGGAGACCTGAACAACCCACCTCTTGCGAAGGGGTTGTCGCCTACACTACTACACACTTAAATTTTTCTACCGATCTCGGCTGTGCAAATCTCGGTTTAAGTTCGTTCGCTGATATATCGGCTGAATGGGTATATAATTACGGCGGCTCCTTTGAGTACCGCAGTAAACAAATTACTTTTTCAGCTGAGATGTCGGCAGAAATTCATGAACCGAGCGCTCGGCTGTGCGGCAAAAGAATCAAAAAATGCCGAGCGGATCTGAGTGTGTACCACTAGTTGAAGAATTGCCTTGGTTTTCCATTTTGGTCCCACGAGTTGCTCGGGAAAAGAGGTCCACCACGCCAGAGCCCAGCATGACGCGGTAAGGGACAATTACTGTGGAGGGTGCCCAGGTACCCCACAGGCTCCGTTAAAGGCCTAGCTTGTTATTTCACCCCCCTGGCCATGCATCCCCTCGGCACGGGTCGCTTGACGCCTTGGGATTAGGGGTTAGGGACGATGGTTCCGGTCTAACTCCCAGTGGCCATGGGGAGGGGTCGTCAAGCCCTTGGACAAAGTCCCTGCTGTCCCATGTGTGTATGTATGTGTGTGTGCAAAAAAAAGTTGACACACTTTTTTGGACTTACTCTTATTCTATTTGCTTGCAACAGGTTTCATTCGACGCAGAATCTTGCCTTATTTTTCTCTATTGAAAATTGGCCCAATCGGTTATTGCGTTCCGGAGTTATTAACATGGATTTTCTCCCCATTTTTTCCAAATTTCAAAATCGATTTTTTTTCAAAAACGGTGGCAATGCACTCAAATGAAAGCAAATAAATGTGAATTGTTGGAAATAGCTGAATCTATCTCTCTAAAGTGCTATTTTGACTTCTCTTATGTGCATTTCTTGTATGTAATTCTTATGTGTTTTCTTGTTTTATAATACACGAGAAAGGCACCATCATCGCTAGGTGGATTATTCTGGGTTTTTTATATCTCGGAATACTGACATGTTATATTCTACTTACAAAGTTGCAGCTCCAATAAATTTTGCTAAAAAAGCTTTTTTTGTAGCTCTTAAGTTGGCTGATTCAGAGCAATTTTACCTAATTGGATTAGGGTGCACCTCAAACAAACAGTATTTTTGATCTACTTCTTTTGTTTTAGATTTCTCGATTTTCTCTTTTTTAGAGCTAAAAAAAATGCAACTTTTGGTGGGTCAATATGCTCAATATCTCTTTCCGATCAAAAGTTATAATCGTTTTTATGTCAAAATTACATTTTTTTCAAAAGTTGATACAATCTTGCTTGTCTGCCCTAACCGGAGAAATCAACTTTTGAAAAAATAAATGTAATTTTGACAGAAAAACGATTATAGTCCCATCCCGATTTTGGTAACACCCGTTTTTGTCTACCCCCGATTTTAGCAACACCCGTTTTTGGCAACATTTTCTTCCCGATTTTAGCAACAACCTCAAAAAATTTGTTTCATTACTTTTTAGAGCTAAAACCTTTCTATTAATGTGTAAACAAAACGAAAAGTGAATATCATTAAGGTTTATATGCGTATTATGGGCTCTGTACGAATAGTGGGCACTTTCACTGAAATAATGAATCACCACTCGTATCACCGATCATTGCAAACATTTTCTATTGAAACTTTTCTGAAACGTTTTTCATGTTCTTATTCACACTACCCTAATATAACCAGCCCTCCGTAGAATGTCGTAGTATTTGGCATTCTCACTGATTTTGTCGTCGACAAGCTGTCTGACACCGTAGTACATAGTACAACACCTATTAAACGAAGCCCGCTGTTTACATCACAATGCAACCAATACTGCATGAGTGATCCAGGAGCAAGCAAACCCCACACTGAAAAAAACCTTTGTAGTAGAAATTACAATTTTGTGGTAAAATTAAGAACAGTACCGACGTTTTTCAACCGAAGGGACAAATCGCTTAATTTTACCATAAATGTAGTAAATCTGATTGATATTATTTTCAATTTTACCACAAAAATTGTTATTTAGCATAGACTCAAACAAAATTGTTGATTTTACCACACAATTTTACTATATTGTCAGTAAGAATAACCATGTAAGTGATTGAATATACTATTTTTATCGTAAGATAGACCATATTTTAGTCATTTTAAGAGATTGGCACTTCGGTTGAAAAACGTCGGTACTGTTCTCAATACTACCCCTAAAATGGTAGTTTCTACCTGGGTGCTGCGGATAGAGCAGCTTTTCTGCGTTCAAGCGAGTAGAGGGATATTTTGAAATCTCTCCCATAAACAAAATTATTTTGCAGTTACTTGGCTGTCAAACATTTCCCGCTCTTCGAATTTCTCTTTCCACGCTGCATGAGGGCGCACAAATGCGTTAGACTCTACATGACTGCACGGCTGTTTACATACATTCTTGCTCCAATCAGATGCTGAATCTCGTGAAATTTCGTAACGAGTGCTTTTTATTTTCATTCCTACTAATTTTACCAGAGGAGCGGCATCCAATTTTTTTACTATGGATTTTGACAGGTTTTCCTGTTCGTTCTTTTTTGGGGGATAAATTTATCCCCCAGTGTCAAATTACCCCAATACTGATTTATTTTGCAACAGTATGTGCGTGAATTTTGAATGTTTACGTTTTTACATGAGAATATGATGCAAAACGCCCATACCACTCAATAATGCAACTTGAAACAATCATAAGAAAATTAAGAAAAATTGAACGAATTATCAATTAAAACAATTTTACAATCGATTCAATGCTACAAACTTAAGAATGTTCAACTTATTTGCTCACTTATTTAGAATGCTAGTTGCACACGGTACTGTCTATGCATTTGTTCGTTTTATATCATTTTCACCTTCGCAATTGTTTATGTTGCATTCGCAGTGCACTCGTATTGGTGATTCAGAAAAGATGTGACAAAGATGGCGTAGCTTGTCATCCCCGTGAATTTTACACTCGAAATATAATGTGAGAATATTAGTTGCAAAAAATACAAAACTCAAACAAAGTTTATTTTTATTTATTCCCCAAATAATAACAATACTTCTCAATATTAGATCAGAAACGAACATAACCACAATCTTCAATGTTTGGCTCCGGCACAATAGAAAATTTTGGCTTCAGTTTGACAACCAAATCGATTCTATCCGCACCACCCAGGTTTCTACTATAAAATTTTTCTCAGTGCAGTAGGTTTAATTGCTAGCGAGTAGCACATTCGATTTTCTAAATGCGGTATATACTGCCGCTAACCGCAAGTCAGACTTATCTGGATATGGCATCCATATACAGATAAGTCTGACTTGCGGTTAGCGGCAGTATAGCCATCAAGTAGTTTTGCTCATTATGCACCTCTTTTCTGATATCAACAGAGAAACTGTCATTTTATCATTTTATCCGTCTTTCTGCTGCATTCCTGTTCAGATAATAAGCAACAATTTATTTAAAGAGTCTTATTGTTTAAAATTGATGTAAATTTGTATAGCAATTAATATAAGAACACTGTTGGCTTTTCCAGTTTCCTGATGTGTCAATGGACCAATCAATAAGCAAAAACTGCCGCTATGAAATGAGCAGATCGCGCCACCGTAGACATGTTCTGTCAAACACACATGAATAGAAATATGCGTATACAGTGCCGCCGTTGTTTTGATGCGGTGAGTGCAAAATGAGTTACCTTGATTGATCCATTGCGTAACGATCGAGCCTTTTGATTCCAGCATGTTTGCCAACAGTTCAACAGTCATGGTAAGAGTTTGGTAACATGTAAGGCTCTCAAGCAGGCATTGAAAAAAATCTATGAGAGCTATGAAATTGGACGTTCGATGATTCACCGTTTAATGATCTTCAACGCTCACTAATGGTAGCCTATTGAGTGAAGCTTGGTAAGGGTCTGTTCAAATATTACGTAACGCGAAAACCGTTGTTTTTAAGAACCCCCCACCCCCTCGTAACAATCTGTAACAAAATTTAGAACTACCCCCACCCCTACACGGTTAGATGACTTTACCCATTAATGGGTACTATGTTATTGTTGATATTATTCCCACCGTGAAAAATTCACCCATTTTCTTGAAAAAGTGCCACTACCCATTTTAATCTGGGAGCTGCGGATAGAGTCGAAACGAGTGTCAAAGAATCTCCAAAGTAAGCTGTCAAAAAGTATCCATCGCATCGAGAGAGGTTTTGTGCATTTTGAGCGTAGACGAGAGAGTACACGTATAAATCAACTCATACTAAATATAGCTCATTTTCACCTAATTTCAATTTACTGACGTCATTTTAAATATATCGACGGATTCAACATAACTAGAGGGTATGAGTTAATTTAACATTCGACACGTTAATATATACAATGCGGTAAATTGACGGAATCTTTGTAATTAAATTTATAAAGATAAACATAATGATAATTCAACGTGAGAAAATCGTAACGTGTACAGTGAACACTGGGAGGAAATTTGCGAGTTTCAAGCAAAATATCTTGAAAATTTGATTCGATCGAGTCCGCAGCTCCCAGATTTTAATGAGCAGTGGCGCTTTTTAAAGAAAATGGGTGAATTTTTCACGTTGGGAATAATTGTATCAACAATAACATAGTACCCATTATTGGGTAAAGTCATCTAACAGTGTATGCGTAACGCGTAACAAATGTATTTTTTGAAAAATCTTGTTTTTGGTAGAATTTGAACCACGATACAATAAATTATTATTTTTGTGTATTTTATGCTATTTTGAAGACAATAACTATTCTTTGAAAAATTAAAATATTTTTCACAATTGTTACGCGTAACAATTTCTCGAATGACCCCACCCCTATATTTTGCGTAACAAATCGTAACAAAATAAAACACCCCCCCACCACCTATTGCGTTACGTAATATTTGAACAGACCCTAACACAACAATGAGCGTCGTTACGATGCGCTATGAGAAGAAGCCATTCAAGCATTCTACAAAGACTTCTAGAGTCTGGAACAGGCATTGAAAGCGTGAGTGAAGCGGACGAGCATTGATTTAATTCAATCATAGCATCCAATGCCAGTGAGTGAACAGCCTTGCTCAGATGCAGCGATGTCGCTTCTAGCGACCAACGATCATGTTCACAGCTTATGTGAGATCTATTAGCATCATCGTCAGCTATCGTCAGTAAGCGATGCTTTTGCGCTCTCCACCCCTATTCGTGCGGGGCGTTTCGGGTAGTAAGTTACCATGATCTCAAGAGAGCAAGATACACGTAAATCGGTGTCGTCTACACTCACAGCTTGTAACTCACGCGATTCAACGTTTATTGCGAGAGCACGCAAAAAGCCGTTACTCTCAATGTGTACAGTTGTAGACATCAAGTTAATCGGAACATGTACAACTTACGATCAAATGGAATCGAATCACGATCATTGCTGCAATGATCGTGATTCTTCCTTTCAAATCGGACATGTGCTTTCGCTAGGGGCTGCCCGTTCACATGCGGAACGGCATGTTCTTATGTTTTTTACGGTGCAAATAGAAGGAAACACGTGTGCGCGTCCGCGTGACTCTTGCGTATAGTCTTCAACAGCTTAAACTGACATTTAGAAAATTCAAATATCCTTCTATCAGTTGCATTAACTTAATGGCGGTTATAAAGTTGTTAAAATAGTGAAACATAGAGAGTCAATTTCCCGATACTTTTCTTATCCCGGAAAAATATTAAAAACATAGTTTCCCTCGAATACTGCGAAGCCAAATACTTCCCGAATAAGCCTAAATTCAAGTTAAAAATACCGGGAAATCACGGGATTTTTTTTGTTATAAAAAGCTAAACTGAATCCTGATAAGGGATCTATTTAATAGCAAAAAATCGTTGTTGAAAACAATTTGAAATGTTCGTGAGTTTGGTGCAATTTTGTTTTCGTGACGTATTGCTTGACAATAGTTTGCATTCTGCTTTAAACGAGTCACACTATATGTCACAAATCGCAACACCAGCATACAGCAATGTCAAATAATTCAATTCCCAGTTTTCATTCAAAAGTTATTACGAGGCCTTCCCCTTTAAAAATTTGAATTTGTTGCAATTGTTTAATCGATTCAACAAGTCTTATGAGGAATTTATTTGATCAAGAATGTTAACATCTATTTTTGGAAGCATAATTTTGCTTTATATTTTTATAGCCTTTTTTAGAAATAAGTTTCTTCTCCAGGTTTCATATCATTTTCATAACACACTTCAAGTTTTTACCAATTTCGTTGCCAGGATTGAGAAGCAGAGGCGACATTTCAATTGATAATGTATCCATCTTTTTTTTTTTTCAAAATCTAAAAATCGAGATTGCAACACATTTTTTACTGAAATTAGAAAATTGATGTTCCTCCATTAATTAGACCTGTGCGCCATCGCCGCTTATATGTGCAAAAAGATGATTATTTTAAGCACCAGTATTAATTTTATTGAGTTTTTGGACTACGGAACCCAGTAATTTCAACAGCGAAATTATCATTACCGAGAGTTCGGCATAAACGAAAAAGTCAAATAAATATGAACATAACTGAATTTGTCAGTAAATGAGAATTTGTTTTTTGGAAACCTATTTTACTGACTGGACAGTATATTCAATCAATGTTCATTTGCATAAAATAAAAGTATAAAGTAATAAAGACTTTGACAGTTTTTGATTGATAGAGATTGAATGAAAAAAAATATCTCTTTTTGTTATCATCATCACTTACCATATGTAGCATAATATGAAAAATGTTTAGTACGATAACTCAGGAAGCTTTGGCTATACTCCATGATAATTTCTTTTGAAAATTTGCGAAGGCAGAGGGCATTGGTGCATTTCAACTTGTTTTACACAGCTATGCGATTTGTGGCTGAGTTTTGCAAAACACAAAAAAGTTCACTTTTGGAAACGCAGGTCTAACCAGCACAATTTACAAAATAATTTTTAGCTCAACGGGTAAGACATAAGCAACAAAACAAGAGCGAGAAGCTCTACAACCGCGTTTAGTATTTTCAAAAGGCTGGTCGGCAAATTTTAATTTTTTACCGGTGGCGCTGTATAAATTTCTACCGACTTTTTGTGCCGTTCAGCATTTTATGGATTTAATGATTCATTCAGCAAACATAAATAAAAGTCAAAATAATCAACAGAATTTGTTACCGAGACTCGGGAATTTATTACTGACAAACGTTGTTGGTCTACAAACAAACTGGAATTTCAGTAAAAAAGAAATTTTCCAGTTGAAACTCGGCATACAAAATACCGAACATTGAAATGCTGGTTAAGTGTATATACATTTTTCAAATCAAAATCTTCCACATAATGTACATTTTCACATCTGAGTTTCAAAGCATTGTAAATTAAGAACACGAAGTGTCCATTCCACTCGAGCTCATTACGCTATAAAACTCTTTTACCCTCTTGATCTTAATAACCCATTTTTAACAATAATAGGTCCAAACCTGCCAAAACCATTATTTTTCCTTCAAAAATTTGTAAAAATATTTGAAAAACACGAGAAAAAAAATCTGCTAGAACATACCTATCGGAAAACAATTCTCGGATAATTCGAGTAAAAAAATCGAAAGGGAGGGACAAAAGTTAAAAATAATTTTTGTATCGTCCTAAATAAATCAACGAACTTGTTGCTTTCAGTGAATGAATTAAATTATATTTTTCACATTGTTTCAGAAATTAAAGTCACGAATTGTACGTTCTTAACGTTCTTAACTTTACTGATTTTGAAGGTTGCTATAAAATGTTCCTCTCTTTAAGACAGGCCACAGACTGGTGTGCGCCAATTACCGAGGAATAACCCTATTTTATTTATCGAATAACCTTAATTCGGCGTACAAAATTATGGCCAGAATTCTGTTCAACAGATTGAGACCGCTTGAAAAGTCTATCGTCGGCGAATACTAGACAGGGTTTCATTAGAGACGAACAACGACGGCTTACTGGTAATACTTGCTGGAAACAGAAGTATATTACGGACTTATAGGATATTTTTTCCAATAACATGCTCGTATATTAATAATGGCATTCGCAAAGAACAATTCCGGCATCATTTGTGTCCTTTTTGCTTTTCATGTTGTTTGTTAAAAAAAATCCCAATTAGCATCGCACCATATTCGCACTTAAATTGAAAGCTACTCAGAAAGAATTTTGCTTTCAAATTTTGAAGACATTGCTTCTTCCCACGTCAATAGTTTGAAGATTTTAAAAAGTAACTAACTATCGAAGTTTTCGAAACTACAGGAAATTTCGCTGCAATAAGAAATAAAATGGGAACAAAGTACACATAATGTTAAATAATTAGTTGAGGAGCTTCAATCTACAAGCAAGGGTCGTACACATATTATGTAAGCACTTAGGGGAGGGGGTGTCGGTCAATATCTTACGCTCCATATAAATAAAAAATCATTTGTATGAAAAAAATCTTACATGGGGGGAGGGGGGTTCGAAAAACCCAGAAAATTTGCTTACGTAATAAGTGTACAACCCCCAAGCGCGCTCAACGTCCCGCGTATAGTCATGCAAAGCAAACAGAAAGACACTCACGCTCTAGGGACAAATAGTTGTCACGATTCGTTCGTAGGTAGAACAGCTGGAGTAACTCATTTCTCAGAGCAAGACTCAATCTTGCAATATTTTGTTATGTGCGACTGTCCAAGATAATAACACTCAATCGTGAAAGATGGGAACTCAATGTTGTTCGTAAATTGTACAGATCGCGATCTGTACAGTTTAGGATAAGCTTCTAATCGGATCATGTTCGTCCGATTTCCATCGCTGATTATGAGCGATCGGTGCTGTGTAAATAGCGAGCCAAGCCAAACGTGCTATGGTATCCAGGGAAGCTACGACTGGAGCATTTGTATTACGCTTACTTTACTAGAATAAAACCAAAACAAATCAGGTGTTCTGCTTTATGCACTCTGCCTTCAAGTTGCTGAAGAGAAAGGAGAGAAAGTATCAAAGCCTCCATGCAGTGTATCCGAGTTCCATTCTCATAACGGACTTAATTTTCCTAATGTCTAAAAAGATTTTTTTAACAACGTGTGGTAACAACACTCATTGTTAGGTTACCAAGTGATTTGCCTCGTTCAGTTGCCTCCCATTGGTGAGCGATGAAGATCTTTAAAATTGAATCAACGAACGCCAAATTTCAACGATCTAGAATGCATCAGCGATTAGACCGCAGGAGAACATCAAGTTGGCATGCATTTAGCTAATTTTTACTCATGATCTGATTTTGGGATGGATGGGAGGCGTTGATACTTTCTCTCGATTATCTTATCACCTTGAAAAAAAAAACGAATAAAGCAGAACGTATGATATGGTTTGATTGTTTGGCTTCATTCGTACTAGAGCAAAAATCGTAGCTTACATGGATACCTCACTACGGCCTGCCTTGTCAGACGGTGTTTGTTCATTGTTTATCTCAGCAACGATCGCTCCCACTCGTGGTTTGGCTTCCATCCACGATTGCAATAGATCAATGCTCACAATGCTCACTCACACTTTCAATGCCTGCTCTCGAGTGTTCTGTTTGGGATGGCGAAGTATCGGAAGTGGAGTACCTCCTGTAAAGTTCCCATGAGATCGCTGGTGTAATCCTAGCTGCTTCGATAGGCGAGTGATGCGTCACATGTGGTTTTATTATTACTTATTCAGCCTAAGGCCGGAGTGGCCTCTGCGGTACATAACAGTCGTCTCCGTCCACTGTTGTACGTTACCAGTCACGAAGTCTTCGGAGTGTGGGGGCAGCAGGGACTTTGTCCAAGCGCTTGACGACCCCTCCCCATGGCCACTGCGAGTTAGACCGGGACCATCGTCCCTAACCCCTAATCCCAAGGCGTTAAGCGACCCGTACCGAGGGGATGCATGGCCAGGGGTTGAAATAATAAGCTAGGCCTTTAACGGAGCCTGTGGGGTACCTGGGCACCCTCCACAGTAATTGTCCCTTACCGCGTCATGCTGGGCTCTGGCGTGGTGGACCTCTTTTCCCGAGCAACTCGTGGGACCAAAATGGAAAACCAAGTCAATTCTTCAACTAGTGGTAGTAGTGTAGGCGACAACCCCTTCGCAAGAGGTGGGTTGTTCAGGTCTCCGCCTAGGAGGCCAGAGGCAATAGTCGGCAGCTCAGTGCGCAGCGCCAGCGTGGGTCACTTAACCTTCATCTCGGCTAAAAAAACGCCGGTAGAGGTTATTGACGGCCCATGGCTTGTGGAGGCGATGAACCGCAAACGCGATGGGCTTTCGGCCTTCGAGGTGGCGACGGAACAGCTGGACGCCATCATCGACTTTGCGTCATCGAAGCATAATATCAGTAAGGACCTCAAGAGGAGCTTACTGAAACTTCGAAAGTCGATGTTGGACGCCAAGCTGGAGAGGGCGGTCGTGACGGCCAAGTGTAAACCCGTGAAATCGGTGGAGTCGAGGTCTACCCAGACTGAGGCCCAAGGATTCGCGGACTCGGGCAAGGTCGAATCGACCGAAGGCGTGCCAGCGAAGACGGTGGTGCCAAAGTCTACCCAGACTGAGGCTCAAGTATTCGCGGGCACGTCGGGGGTGACTGCTCCAATGGAGCAGACACAAAAACGGGGGAGACAGTCTCCAGGGGATGAGCTCCCTGGGGGCCGCTCCAAAACGCGGAGGGTTACTACCCCGAACAAGGGTAGTGGGGCTGGGAAGCTGAACCCTGGCCAGGTACCTACCAAAGCGGTGGAGGAAGGATCTGGAAAGGTCCGTCCACCCAGGAAAGACGGTGGTAAGGGGTTACGGCAGGCTGAGAGCTCTTAGCCGCACCAGACCAGGGAAATATTGGGGGATGACGCCTCCTGGACCCTGGTCAAGAACAAGAGGAAACCGAAGACTTCAAGGGCCGAATAGAAGGCCCAGGTGAATGAGGGTAGCAAGAAGTCTAGGGTAGGCGCCAATCGCTCCAGGGGCGATGCCCTAATTATCAAAACGGACGAGGTTAAGTACTCGGACGTCTTGAAGGCGATGAGCAGTGACGTCAAGCTCGGTGAACTCGGCGCCGACGTATGTCGAATAAGACGTACCCGGATGGGAGAGATGATCCTCGAGCTGAAGCAGGGCGTCTCGCAAAAGGGCGCCGCCTACAAGAAGTTGGCGGAGGAAGTCCTAGGCGAGATGGTCAAGGTAAGGGTACTCACGACGGAGGTGAATGTAAGGGACCAGGACGAGATCACCGAAGACGAAGAGCTCGTCACGGCTCTGCGGCGACAGTGTGAAGTGGAGACGCCCACCGCAGCCGTTCGGCTACGGAAAGGTCCTGCAGGGGACACACGTAACATTGGTTCGGCTATATGCAGCGGACGCCTCCAAGGTAGTCAAGTTAGGGAGCGTCAAGGTGGGATGGTCGGTATGCCCTGTGGGTATAAACGAGCTACCCGAAGTTTGCTTCAAGTGCCTGGAACTGCAAAGGCCCTGACAGAAGCAATCTCTACCGACGCTGGGGATTGGAGGGACATAAGGCACAATGCTGCACGAACCCTCCCAATTGTTTGATTTGTTCCAGCAAAGCTGTGAACAGCAAGCACCCCATGGGGGGTTCGATGTGCCCGGCGTTTAAGCGTGCTGCAAAATCACATTGCAGGTAACGCAGCTGGCTGCGCCGAGCCGAGCACTCGCCCGAGTGTTTGGTGTGCGCAGGTTTAGAGGAAATGGCGAAACACGTGTTGTTCGTGTGCTCACGCTTTCGCGCAATGCGTGACCACATGCTTGCCACATGCGGTCTGGACACTACCCCGGACAACCTAGTTCGGAGGATGTGTAAAGATTAAATTGGCTGGAACGCTGTTTTATCGGCTATCGCCCAAATCGTCTCGAAGCTACACACGGAGAAAAATATGTGGTAGAATCAACCTGATTCTGCTTCAAATCAACAATATTTTTGCATTGATTTATGAATAACAATATTTTTGGTTGATACAACCACAAATAGGGTTGAATCAACCATGCGCGATAGTTGATTCAACTCTCGGATATATTTGTTCCAACCATGCTTTTCAGCTGTCACTGTCAAATATTACATCAGAAAACAACAATATTAATGGTTGTTTTTACTTTCGAAAATGCTACGAAACTACTTTATCGACACTACAAGACATCAACAAAAGAGAAAAATGTGACAGAAGCAGAATCGAACTAGTTACAAGGGGAGTGAGAGTCATCCAGCTTACCTCTGCTTCATGCTTACTTCTTGTAGACATGACGATTTATGTTGATCAGTTTCTACCGGGCGGGTTCCGAGCCCAAGGACGGAAAGGGGTCCTCGCTTGGGTCCTCGTCAAGGCTGGGGCAGGCGTAGGCACCGCGTCGGCAAGTCCCTCTGTGTGCTGGCGAATAGGCCCTATCGCAGAAAGGTCAATTTGGGGTGCACGCGGCATCATCATTCTTAATACCAGTCGTGCAGAGGGAAGCAGCCGCGAAGTCGACCCTTCCCTCCTTCCGAGGACATAGGGCGTGGTAAGGCCACCTGGAAAGCCGGCAACGCGCTGGCACGATACCATGGTGTTCTTCTAAAAAAGCGAGTCACGATGTTCGGTGCTGCAAGGACACGCAGCTAGCCTCGAGGGTGCGTTGTGCACTGGCCCCCCTTTGAAGCATTACTTCCTGGTTGTACCGAAGGGACTATGGGCTTGGCGGCAATGGAAACGGTTTAGCGGGTCGGGGATGTAGTCCTGCCTCCCTCGTTTGCTGTTGGAGGTGATCCCTAACCCCGCACTTCCTGGACAACCCAGGATGTCTGTTGAGCAGATTCCCCCTCCATTGCTTAGGAAGAAAAAAGAAAAAAAAAAGTCTTCGGAGTGTCCATAAATCGTCTTCCACCTGATCGATCCAAATTGATCGCTGCACAACTCGCCTTCTTGTGCTTGTCGTAGAGAACCATTTTAACTCCAAGTGCGCGTTGGTCCTCCACAAGCATTGTCCAGGTCTCGTGTCCAAGGAGGACTACCGCCACCTGTTTAATAAGGGAGTCTGTTTGGTTAGGCGGCGAACTCTATTCGATCGGTTTGTTTTTTGGAGTCCAAAGTACGTACGCTTTCCTGCCACGTTGCGTCTCCGAATCGTTATCGGAGGTCAAGTGAGCCCAAGTACACATAATAATGAAAGTAGTGCATGGAGAACTGTAGTCGAGTGTAGTTAACCCATATACTCACACTACTTCGAATACGCTTAACCAATGTGCAGAATGCAGATTTTCGGTACCATTTACTATAACAATGAAATGTCTTATGCCTTGCGTTCATTTTTTCCATAATGTCAGCGAAAATTGTGCACAGAACTCTACTCTTAGTCACACCGACCACAAGAAAGTTTGCCTACAATAGAAACGTTGTTTTATCATCACAAATTTATGTTAGGTCGTGGCCGACGCTATTGTTAATTTCAAATATTATGTATTATTCAATTAGTATTATGAAATTGGCTCATTAGATACATTATCAATTGATTACCATTCTTGAGTTTGTTTTAATTTAACACACTCAACATACTTTGTAGTACATTTTCTAAGTATTTAGCTTCAATCATGCAAACAAAAAACCCAGATTAATCCACCTAGCGTTGGTGGTGCCTTCCTCGCATTTAGCTAAGATATCAACCTTATATGGGGTTTATATGGTCCGATGTACCATTTTCTCCATAACTTTCAAACGCAATGACCGATCGTTATGAAATGTGATCAACAAGGCTTTGTCCCCTGTCGAATGAAACTTGTTGCGAGAAAATCGGTTAAGGATTACTATTCGAAAAATTGTCTAATGTTTACTATAGCTTTTGTGCACACACATACACACGGACAGATAGACGTGCTCAGCTCGTCGAGCTGAGTCGATTGATATATAATACTATGGGTCTCAGAGGCTTCTATAACAAGTTCGTTTTCGGAGTGAAATGATAGCCTTTCGGTACAACTAAGTTGTACGAGAAAAGCAAAAAAAAAAATTTTTTTTTGAATTTTTTTTCCCATTTTCGGCAACATTAAAATCCGGTCGTGTTGCCAAAATCGGGAAGGAACTGTATAACTTTTGATCGGAAAAAGATATTTAGGATATTGACCCACCGAAAGTTGCATTTTTTTAGCTCTAAAAGTAACCCGAAGACGACTTTTTCGAGAAATCTAAAACAAAAACAGTAGATCAAAAATACTGTTTTTTTTTAGATGCACCCTAATCCAATTAGGTAAAGTTGCTCTAAATCAGCCAACTTAAGAGCTACAGAAAAAGCTTTTTAGCAAAATTTATTGGAATAAGTTGCGCTACAACTTTGTAGAGCATAACATGTCAGTATTCCGAAAAATAAAAAAAAATATTTTCAATTTTTTTTTACTATAGGCCAGCCTATTTTTTGGTAGCACCATAATGATGGCCTTACTTTTCTAAAAATTTTGTAGAACAACATTTTTTCCAAAAAAATATAATTTCGGCGTAAAATTGTATCCTGGACCATAGTGCGATGTAATCAATCTTATTCAGTTGAGGTACGTCCGTTCAACGTCGAAGTTCAATCTTTCAACTGAAAGAAGTCTCTCAGTCTTTTTTCTTCCTTGTAGTAAACTAATCATCATCAGTAGTATTGGGAAAAGTCAAATTCCCAAATCTAATGCAAGAGCCCGAGTTAAAATCCACTGGATTCATGGCTCACAGAATCGAATCTCCGATTCGCATCAATGTAGGAGTTGTGCGCTTCATGACGCATGGTTGTGCCATGCGCATGCACTATACTCACAATCTAATTGCGACATCAGAAGCTAAACAAAATCATCTTTTCCAATGATTACGTTTTAACTAAAAGCTGTAAAGCTCACGGTAACGCGTTGTTCTCAATTGTATTTCATTTTCTCCTAATTTAAAAGAAACTGACTTTTGGCAACAAATCACAAAATAATCCGAATAATCTAAATTATATTAAGCATTTGAATAAAAAAAAAGTCCGAATGAACCTTGGCAGACCAACAAAGTGGACCGGAGCGAGCGCGCGGCTATTCGTGATTCGGCCTTTCGTAGTAGACCCGTCTGAACTCTGTTGGAGTTTGAAGATGCTTATCGTTGGTGGCGGTGGAATAACAATTCTATCATATACTATAAGGACGACAAACTTTTAACTAATCTATAAGGACTTCTTGTGTATATCACAACTAAATTAAACATCAATAGTTGTGGTAGATAAGTAGTTGCTATATAACATATAAATAGTATCACGTCAAACATTGATAGAAAATAAACTGCCTATGATTTTTCAACAAAATCAGCAATATTCGGAACATTCTTGGCCAGCGTATTGATGTAGTCGAACGTCTGCATCATTAATTTATCATCGATGCGGTACAGGAACTCGAAGCCCCGATTAAGGACGCAAACGCGCGAAACCTGACAGTCCACCAAAAACTGCGCAAACAGCAGAGCATTCTCGTGCGATGGACTCACGATGACTACCACCTTCCGGCGGAGGAATGCCTCCAGCTTTGGAACGCTGAGGGCGTCCAGGCGGGGCTCCTTCAGCGAGACCGAACTGAACGGAATGTTGACGCTGTTTTCGATCGCCACTCGTTTGTGTTCCAGATTGGTTCGCAGATCGAGCACCACCACGCTGGCCGGTCGGTCGCGCATGAGCCGTATCAGATCGTACTTGCTGATGCGGGGGTACAGTTCCGCCTGGACCTCCCGGTGGTCGTCGTCTGTGTATTTCAGGTCCTGGAAAATGAAAAATAAAAGAATAATTTGCAAGTACAAATGTTAGGGTTTCAAAACAAACTTACAAAATCGTTGGGAGGATCATCATTTAGGGCATACTTCCGGTAGGTGATGCTTTTCGGCGTGAACTGGTACATCGCTTCGGAATCGTTGACGCACGTCTCCATTACAATGTCCGGCAGGTCGCTGAATAGAAGGATGCACTCGTTGAAGCCCGACTTGAGAAGAGTGCTCTTCAATTGCTTTAGGATGGCTATGCCGATAAACAGTGGGTACGAGTGGTCGCCGAGAATCAATTTATCCCACAGGTGGAATATTTTATGTAGCGGAAAAACATCTGCGCAATAACACGAAACATGTCAAAATAAATATCAATGGAAGAACGATTTGATACTTACGACTGAACATCGTCAAGAACCACGGTATTGCGCACATCTCCGGAATTAAGTGAATTTCATGCAGGTGCTTGGCCAGCATTAGTCCCTGAAAGAATACCAACTGGAACAACATGACCAGATATTCTTTGATGATGGACGAGTTGTCCTTCAGGAAGAACAGATGCAAATACTTCGGTATGAACTTGTAGAGACTGAGAAAGGCTCGCTCTTCGTTGTTGAAATTCAAATACAGAAAAGGTGCAGTCAGGGAATCCAGCCCTTGCCAATAGACGTACTGCGGATGGGCCGTAACCCACGCTTTCAGTAGCCGTTTCAATTTGGTGTGCCCTTCCTGGGACGAAAGCAGCTCATTATATTGGTGACAGCGTGGAATGTCCACTTCGATTTGCCGATCCGTCAGAGTTGGGCTGCATTTGTCCAGCTGTTCGTAAAGACCATTTTCCACCACCCCCAACAAGCAAGCCCACACGTGACCGCGGAAAGGTGGTGGGATGTCCTTGCTGGCGAAGCTTTTCAGTAGGTCGTGAGTGTAAGGATAGCCGTGAAGTAGAGTTTTGAGAAGCATAATACGATGGAACTGATACACAGTGTCGCGCTCCCGAATCACCAGCGGGAGATCTGTTTTGAAGATAGGAGATTCCAGATAAGAGTTGGTAGTGTAGATTAACGGAAGATAGTCCTCTTCGGGAATTTTCGAGAATCGTTCCAGCAGTGTGTTGAAGTTGAGAAAGATGTTTTGGCAGTCATGGAGGAAACTTTGACTCTTCGGTGGTGATATCGATTTGCCGTTCAAGAGAATTAAGCTGAAATAAAAGTAAACGAAATAAAAATTATTCGTCATCACCTATTGAGTTGATTACAATAAGGACAGAACACATATTATTTCCATCTTATTTCTCCCCAAATATGTGATATTCAAAAATGTATTGATAAAAAAAATTGATGAGCTGTAAAAACTTACTTCGGTAATGACAAAATCGGGGCTTCGCTTTTAATCAACCCTTCCTTTTTCAATTCCTGCTGCACATCGCCACCGGCCAACTGCCAGAGGTAGTAAATCTCCGCCAGACTTCCGCAATGCTTCTCCAAGAGAGTCATCCCTACCGGGTCCGGGGCCGTAAAGATTTCCTCTCTTAAGAAATCAAACGCTTCATCCCCCAGGAGCTCAACTGACGATGGACGCCTTGCTATGGAAACAGACAAACACGCCTCGATAACCCGCCGCAGAGACGCATCCAATAATTCGAATTGCTCTTCCTTTTTATGTTCTCGAGCCAACTTCTCAAACACATTGTTTGTGTTAAGAAAGCTCAATACTTTTCTTGTAATCTGGGATACTTTCAAATTCTCCCACAGTTTACACCCTAAAGCCAATTCCGCCAGGATTATTCCTACAGACCAAATGTCACTTTTGATATTTTCCTGCGAACCCAGCAGCACTTCCGGGCCATGATATTTCACATTTCCAATAGGAAATGAAACATATTTCCCCCCGTAAGTCATATAGTACAGACCATAGTTGTACAATTTCACGCAAAAGTCCCTACTGATCAGGATGTTAACCGGTTCCAAATTCCAACACATCAACCCCTTCTCGTTCAAATGGCTCAATGCCCTCAGCATCTGATATCCAATCCTCAACAGCACTTCCTGCTTGTTGTTCTCCCCGATGAACGTCTCCGTCAGTGGACACCCTGCGTACTCCTGCACGATAATCGTCCTTTCGTGCTTTCCCCGCACGACATCCAAATACTCGCACAAATTTTCGTGCTTCAGTGCCTCGCTTCTCAACAGCTGTGACCGGCCGTAAATTCCAATCGAGTTCGGTGTCAACGGGAGCCCGTTGCTTCCGCAGCACTCGTCACTGGGATGCGATTTGGCAAAGAACGTCGACACCGAAATCCGGTAGTTTAGCTTGGCCGGGGCCATTCCGCTAGCCACGCCCGACGACGGCAGCGAATTGCCACGACAGAAAACGCTACTGCTACGGTTTTGCTCGCGGTGCTGCTCACTCGGTGACGTTGTTATGCGCATAACCACCGCACTAAATCAAGGGAAGATAGAAATTTCCGAGCAAACAAAAGCGGGTGATTGAGGAAATCTGAATAAGTAAACTATGGAGGAAATGGACACCGATAAAAGTTGGAAACACCCCTTTTTTATCAGAACTTGGTGCTATCAGGACAGTAAAATATTGCACTGTTTATAAATATTCAAACTGATAAGAGAAATTTTGACAGCTCAACTTTTTATTATGGGTTTGGCAAAGAGGTCAACAGATCATACACTGAAAATTACATTGTGGTTAAAAATCCAGCTTTCCACATACGTAAAATAATAACCTTATAAGGGAATATAAGGAAATGATTAGTTCTAGAGTGCTTTGAGAATAGGTCGTATGTGCAAAAGAGAACCTCTCTTCGGTTACATTCTCTTTCGATTATTATTGCTTTTTGCATTGAAACTTTTCGTTTCGTCACTGAAACCATTGACACTTGTCTTCAGCGACTGCTTCCGCGATAGAGCATTTGCATATTTCATTCACTCATACATCTATATTGCTGTCAAAATGTGCATTTGACAACTAAATTTTCAGCCAAAAGCTCTATTTTTTGACACCGGTGCACTCACACAACTAATCGACATCAGTTGTCAAAAAATCAGGAGTACCAACTTGACCACTATCTCCTTGTCGCCGAGTCTGGCGCTGAGTGCTCGGCGCGGAAACCCAACGGTGGGTATAAAATTTTGGGGCTTATGCGCAATACAAAGCTATACACAAATTTATGTTGGATTTTTTGGCGACAATAACTTTGTCTAGCGTGCTAAAGTGAAAATGTAGCAGAAAATGCTAAACTTGCCGATCTATTAGCGAAAGAGAGCGTGAACAAAGAGAATCTCTCTTTTGCACATACGACCTATTCTCAAAGCAATCTATAGAGTTCTAGATTGCTTTGAGAATAGGTCGTATGTGCAAACGAGAGATTCTCTTTGATCACGCTCTCTTTCGCCAATATGGCTAGTTTTGTATATTTTGCTACATCATTGCTACATTGCCAAAGAGAGACTCTCTTTTGCACATACGACCTATTCTCAAAGCAATCTAGAGTTTTGGTTTATTTCAAGACAAAATTTTCAAAACGACTTATCTGCTTTTGTAAACAAAGATTCAAACGACGATTTGACGAATCTGATAGCTCTCCCACGCGAACCAACACCATCTCTAGGTAGGTGAAGGTTTCCGCTACCTGTTTGATGGTGTTGGTTTGCGTGGGAGAGCTACAAGGAGAGCTATCAGATTCGTCAAATCGTCGTTTGAATCTTTGTTTACAAAAGCAGATAAGTCGTTTTGAAAATTTTGTCTTGATTTAATGTTTGCATTGAACATTTATTAGCATTTATTGTTTAACTAATAGAACATTGGCGCATGATAAAGAATATTTGTGATAAAACATGTTCGAGTAAGTACGAATAAAAATTGCAATCCGTCATTCCTCCGGATTTTCTAGACTGAAATTAAATCAGCGTTATATTCTATGTGTGCAAATCATATAAAAATGATTCGACAGGAGTTATCACGACTTCATATGCAGCATTTAAAATGAATTAATCAACAAGGATATTTATTAGCCATCTATATATAATACATAGGTAATCTTTTTACATGTCATTGGAACTGCCAGTGAATTTTATGTGCAAAGGTTGATAGTTGATAATTATCAGTTCCTGCACATAAAACTCAATAGCAGACTATAATAGACATTTTTGTCGTGGAATATTTGTGGTTGGAAGATTTCGCCGTTCCGCCAGTAAAATGTAAGATAATTTAGTTTAATATTCAGAATATCTTCTAGTGAGTTTTTATTTCTCAATTTCTCCAGTTGTACCTACACTAGTGCCGGAAAAACCTTCTATCCGTGATGGAATCGGCTTCGAAATGGATTGCAGTGTGCTCGTTTCATCATAAAAGCTGAAAGTTGAAATACTTCTGAGCTTGGACCACAACACGGTGGCAATCAGCGTTGTCTGGTTTCGTGGTAGCTGATAGATCAGAAGTTTCCATCCTTTGAAGACGATCCCAAGCAAGAAGACGGAGTGGAAATAATTACAAATGATTAATTTTGACCTGCAAGTGGACCATTCTTATTCGTTCATGGTAAGCAAATATGTAAATAGGCTTCAGTAACTGATGGTGAATAATTTGGGAATGATTCTTCTAGTAAAACCGTTTGGCTGCAGTGGGAGCCAGAAATTATCGCCGTGGTCCTGGCTAGCAAGTTGATTGCCGATTGTTGACGAAAAATGGAAACTCTGGAAGACGTTTTTCATCAGGTGCCGGAGCTGTTGTACCTGCAACCAATCCCTGAGTCACTTCCAGCCAGTCTGCCGCAGTTGCCATCGAGAAAATCATCGGTACCAATGAAACGTGCCAACATTTGCTACAACTCTACGGTACCCCTACCTTTGGGACCGATGCCCGATCAACCTTCGCAGCATTACTCGCATCCGCACTATACTATCCACTCTCCGGATCACCAAGAAAAGCATCGCTAGTACCAATCTATATAGGGTCGACCATTCATTACGTAAGCATTTTTCTGGGTTTTCGAAACCCCTTTCCCTTGTAAGATTTTTCCCATACAAATTATTCTTTCCCAAGTAACACCGAAAACATCATTATTAACGAAGATCTAATTATGATGTTGAATAAAGGTCTGGAAAATGAAATACAAAACATGTTATGTAGAGGAAAGCTATGATAAGGTTTTTGCAAAACATACAGCAATTTGATCAGAGAAGAAGTTTCATACTACATTCTCACAACTTGCTGATAACATGTCGATTTTTGACATTTGTTTGGTTTTTTTAGATGTTTCGTTTTACATTCTCACAACATAAAACATGTCTACAGGAAGATTTTACGAACAATGTCATAACATGTTTGTTTTTTGACATTTGTTTCGTCAGAATATATACCACAATGATAGAAGTTTAACGTAGTTTCAACATCTTTTAAGATCAATGTTATGAACGTTCTCCATCGACCCTGTTGTTTATCGACAACTCGCCATAATGTTTTTCTTTTGCAGATTCGAGAATTTGTTAACATATCAATTTCAAAATCATGCTTTGGCATACACAGCAAAAAATGTTGTTGAATATTACATCGAAATCGCTGCAACCACCTGAATCCATCGATTGTTTAATATTACACTGCACGATGTACTCAAGAGCTTGCTGTGTAATAGCCAGGAGCGATGTAATTTGCATGGATGTAATAAAAAAGACAACGTAACCATAGCGATGTAAAAGAATAGGATGTAATACAGTCCGATATGCATGTTAAAAAATGTTAGAAACAACTCTTTTCGAAGGGGTGCGATTGTAAAGATGATTAAATATTGCGCATAAGCCCCAAAATTTTATTCCCACCTTTGGGTTTCCGCGCCGAGCACTCAGCGCCAGACTCGGCGACAAGGAGATAGTGGTCAAGTTGGTACTCCTGATTTTTTGACAACTGATGTCGATTAGTTGTGTGAGTGCACCGGTGTCAAAAATAGAGGTTTTGGCTGAAAATTTAGTTGTCAAATGCACATTTTGACAGCAATATAGATGTATGAGTGAATGAAATATGCAAATGCTCTATCGCGGAAGCAGTCGCTGAAGACAAGTGTCAATGGTTTTAGTGACGAAACGAAAAGTTTCAATGCAAAAAGCAATAAAAATTTAAAGATTTTTAATCATGACTTTAATATTAATATATAGCATTTTTACATATTTTATGGTGCAAGCACTGCGGTAGATGAGCCGGCTAATTGAAAATCGCAGGCCAGTTCCAGGCGAGTTACCGAGAAGTGCGTAAGACGATGGTCTTGGAAGAATTCAGATGCTGAAAACGAAAAAAAAAAACAAAGTTATAATAACAAGTGAGAAGCAATGACATTTATTTGATTGCCAATTGAGGCTACAAGCTTCCACCAGATAAAGATTATTCTTCGAGCAGTTCCTACTGGAATTCCTCCTGGCGGAATCACTCCACGAGTGCCTTCTGAAAATGCTCAAGAAGTTGCTCCTGCAGTTCCTTCTGGATTTGATTTAGGGGAAGCCAGAGTAAACGCGACATGCGACGTAAAAGAATAACAATCATTATCAACAACAGGCTGTCAAATTGCACTGTCGCGTCGCATCGCACGTCGCGTTTACTCTGGCTTGCCCATTAAAGGTTCCTGCTGGAATTGCTCCAGGAGTTTCCTCTGGGATTGCTACAGAAGTTCCTACTGGAATTTCTCTAAGCGTTCCTCTTGGAATTTCTTAAACAGTTCTTTTAGAATTCCTCCAAAAGTTCCCACTGGAATTTCTGCAGGAGTTCAAACTGAAATTGCTCCAGAGGCTCCTGTTGGAATTGATCCATGAGTCACTGCTGGAATTGCTCCAGGAGCTCTCACAGGAATTGATTCAAGAGCTCCCACTGGAATTGCTTCAGAAGTTCCTATGAAAATTACTTCAGGAGTTCCTCTTGAAGTTGCTTCAACAGTTCTCTTAGAATTCCTCCAAGGGTTCCCCTTGGAATTGCTCCATGAGTTAATGTATGAATTACTCCAAGAGTTCTTTCTGGAGTTGCTTTAGCAGTACGCCTAGAATTCCTCCAGGACATTCTTCTTAAATTGCTCCTGCAGTTCTCATTGAAATTGATCCAGGAGTTTCCACTGGAATTGCTTCAGCAGTTCTCTTAGAATTCATCCAGGAATTCTTTCTGGAATCGCTCCAGCAGCTCTCAATAGAATTGCTCCAGTTGTTTCCCTTGGAATTGATCCAGGAGTTCTAACTGGAATTGCTTCAGCAGTTCTTTCAGAATTCCTCCAGAAGTTATTATTATTTATTTATTCAGACTAAGGCCGAAGTGGCCTGTGCGGTATATAAGAGTCTTCTCCATTCGGCTCGGTCCATGGCTACACGTCGCCAACCACGCAGTCTACGGAGGGTCCGCAAGTCATCTTCCACCTGATCGATCCAACTTGCTCGCTGCGCACCTCACCTTCTTGTGCCCGTCGGATACCCATCGAGAACCATTTTCACCGCGTTACTGTCTGACGTTTTACTACGTGACAGGCCCACTGCAGTCTTTCGATTTTCGCGGTCTGAACGATGGATGGTTCTCCCAACAGCTGATGCAACTCGTGGTTTATTCGCCTCCTTCACGTACCGTCCGCCATCTGCACCCCACCATAGATGGTACGCAGCACTTTCCTTTCGAAAACTCCAAGTGCGCGTTGGTCCTCCACGAGCGTCGTTCAGGTCTCGTATCCGTAGGGGACTACCGGTTTAATGAGCGTTTGTAGTTTGTCTGTTTGGTACGGCGGGGAACTCTATTCCATCGGAGCGTCTTGCGGAGTCCAAAGTACGTACGATTTCCAGTCACTATGCGTCTCCGAATTTCTCTGCTGGTGTCATTTTCGGCAGTCACCAGTGAGCCCAAGTACACAAATTCTTCTACCACCTCGATTTCGTCATTACCGATGCAAACTCGCGGTGGGTGGCTCACATTGTCTTTTCTTGAACCTCTTCCTATCATGTACTGTGTCTTCGACGTGTTGATGACTAGTCCGATCCGCTTGGCTTCCCTCTTCAGTCTGATGTAGGCTTCCTCCATCTTCTCAAAGTTACGTGCCATAATATCTATGTCGTCGGCGAAGCCAAATAACTGGACGGACTTATTTAAATTTGTACCACTCGTGTTAGTCCCTGCTCTTCGTATTACCCCTTCTAAAGCGATGTTGAATAGCAGACACGAAAGACCAACACCTTGCCGAAACCCTCCGCGGGTTTCGAAGGGACTCGAGAATGCCCCTGAAACTCGAATTACGCACATCACCCGATCCAACGTCGCTTTGATCAACCGTGTCAGTTTATCCGGAAAACCGTGTTCGTGCATTAGCTGCCATAGCTAGTCCCGATCGGTTGTATCATATGCGGCTTTGAAGTCGATGAATAGATGATGTGTGGGCACGTTGTATTCGCGGCATTTCTGCAGTACTTGGCGAATGGCGAACACCTGGTCCGTGGTAGAGCGTTCGCCCATAAAACCCGCCTGGTACTGCCCCACGAACTCCCTTGCAGTTGGTGCTAGTCGACGGCATAAAATTTGGGAGAGTACCTCGTAGGCGGCGTTCAGCAATGTGATTGCGCGGTAGTTGCTACAATCCAGCTTATCGCCCTTTTTGTAGATGGGACACACGACACCTTCCATCCACTCCTGCGGCAAAACTTCCTCCTCCCAAATCTTGGTAATGACCCAGTGTAGCGCTCTAGCCAGTGCCTCACCACCGTGTTTAAATAGTTCTACTGGTAGTTGGTCAGCCCAAGGGGCTTTGTTGTTCTTCAGCCGGCCAAATTCCTCTTGGATTTCCTGGAGATTCGGAGCCGGTAAAATTATGTCCTGCGCGCGTTCTCCCAGGTCCATCACCATACCGCCATCTTCCTCCAGAAGTTCATCTTGTTATTTCCCCAGCGTTCACTGGAAATCATCCAGTAGTTCCTTCTGGAACTGCTAAAGAAGTTCATTTCGAAATTGCTCCAGGAGCTCCTCATGAAATTGCTTCTACAGTTTTCTTAAGATTCCTTCAGAAGTTTCTCTCGAAATTACTTCAACAGTTCTTTTCGAACTCCTCCAAGACTTCCGTTTGGAATTGCTCCAGGAGGTAAATTAAATTGTTCCATAAGTTCCTCTAGAAATTGCTCCAGGAGTTCCTTCTGGAATTGCTTCAGCATTTCTCTAAGAACTCCCCCAGGAATTTCTTCTGAAATTGCTCTAGCAGCTCTCACTGGAAGTGATCGAGGAATTCCCACTGGAATTGCTTCAGCAGTTCTATTAGAATTCCTCCAATTATTTCTGGAATCGCTCCAGCAGCTCTCACTAGAATTGCTCCAGAAGTTCCCCTTGGAATTGATCCAGGAGTTCCCATTGGAACGGCTTTAGCAACTCCTTCAAGAATTCGTCCAGGAGTCCCCTTGTAATTTCCACAGGAGCTCTCACTAGATTTGATCCAGGAGTTCCTTCTGGAATTGCTAAAGAAGTTCAAATCAAATATGAAATAGCTTCAACAGTTCTTTTCGAATTTCTTGAAGAGTTCCCCTTAAAATCGTTCCATGACTTCCTCTAGGAATTGCTCCAGAAGTTTCTTCTAGAATTGCTTCAGCATTTCTCTTAGAACTCCTCCAGGACTTTCTTCTGAAATTGCTCCAGCAGCTCTCACTGGAATTGATCCAGGAGTTCCTTCTGGAATTGCTCAAGATGTTCCTATCAAAATTGCTCTTAGAATTCCCCCAGGAGTTTCCTTTGGAATTGCTTCAACAGTTTCTTTAGAATTCCTCCAGAAGTTCCTTTTGGAATTGCTCCAGGAGGTCCATTGATCCAAAAATCCCAGTAGAATTGCTTCAGCAGTTCTCTTAGAATTTCTCCAGGAGTCCGCCTTAAATTACTTCAGGAGTTCCCCTTGGGATTAATCCAGGAGTTCCCACTGGAATTGCTTCAGATGATCTTTTTGAATTCCTTTCGGAATTCCCCTTGGAATTGCTTCAGGAATTCAAACTGGAATTAATCCAGGGGTTTCCACTATAATTCCTCAAGGAGTTTCCCTTGGAATTGCTCCATGAGTTAATGTTGGAATTGCTCCAGTACTTTCTTCTGAAATTGCTCCAGCAGCTCTTACTGAAACTGATCCAGGAGTCACCACTGGAATTCCTTCAGCAGTTCTCTTAGTATTCACCCAGAAGTTCTTTCTGGAATCGATCCAGCTGCTATCAATAGAATTACTCCCAGAAATCCCCTTGGAATTGAACCAGGAGTTCCCACTGGTTCAGCCATTCTTTTAGAATTCTTTCAGAAGTTCATCTTGTAATTTCCCCAGAAGCTCTTAATGGAATTACTCCAGGAGTTCCTCCTGAAATTGCTTCTACAGTTCTCTTAGATTTCCTCCAGAAGTTTCTCTTGAAATTCCTTCAACAGTTCTTTTCGAACTCCTCCAAGACTTCCGTTTGGAATTGCTCCAGGAGTTCCTCTTAAAATTGTTCTCTAAGTTCCTCTAGGAATTGCCCCTGGACTTCCTTCTGAAATTGCTCTAGCAGCTCTCACTGGAATTGATCTCGGACTCTAGAGTTCCCACTGGAATTGCTTCAGCAGTTCCCTTGGAATTCATTCAGGAGTTCTTTCTGGAATTATCCCAGCAGCTATCACTAGAAGTGATCAGGAGTTCCTTCTGAAGTTTCTCCAAAAGTTCTAATCAAAATTGCTCCAGAAGTTGGAATTGCTTCAACAGTTCTCTTAGAATTCCTTCAGGAATTTTCCTTGGAATCGATCCAGGAGTAGTTTCCCTTCGAATTGCTTCAGGAGCTCTAATTGGAATTGATCCCGGAGTACCCACTGAAATTTGTTTCAGCAGTTCTCTTGGAATTCCTTCAGGAGTTCATTCTGGAATTGTTCCTACAGCTCTCACCAGATTTGATCCAGAAGTTCCTTCTGGAATTTCTCCAAACATTGCTTCAGACGCTCCTCTTAGAATTCCCGATTTCCGTCGGAATTCCTGAAGGGTTTTCGTCGGTATGTCTAACGGATTCCTGTCGGCATCCCCGAAGAATTTCTTCGGGATTTCTGAAGTATCCTCGTCGGAATCCATGATGGATTTGCATCGGAACCTCTGAAGGATTCCCGTCGGAGCCCCGGAAGAATTCCTGTCCGGATCCCTAATGATTCCCGTCGGAATATCTGAAGCATTCCAGAAGGAATCTTTGAACGATTCTTATCAGAATTTCTAAAGGATTGCTATTCGAATCCCGGAATCCTTTATGTATTCCCATAAGCCCTGAAGGATTTCCATCGGAATCTCTGAAAAATTCCCGTCAAAATTCCTAAAAAAAACCGTCGGAATCCCTGAAGAATTTCTTCGAAATTCCTGAAGGATTCCCGTCGGAATCCTTGGAGGAGTACGGTCAGAATCCCTGAAGGGTTTCCGTCGGTATTCCTGAAGGATTCCCCTTGGAATCCCTAAAAGATTTCCGTCGAAATCCCTGAAGAATTTCCTTCGGAATCTCTGGAGGATTTCTGTAGAAATCCCTGAAGGATTTCCGTTGGAATCCCTGAAGGGTTTTTGTCGGTATCCTCGAGAAATTTCTTCGGAATCTCCAAAGGATTCCCGTCGGAACCTCTGATAGTTTCCCGTTGGAGCCCCTAAAGAATACCTGTCGAAATCCCTAATGATTCCTGTCGGAATCTCTGGAAGGTTTTATTCGGTATTCCTGAAGGATTCTCGTCCAAATCCCTAAAGGATTCTCGTCGAAATCCCTAAGGGATGCCTTCGAAATCTCTGAAGAACTCCAGCCGGAATTTCTGAAGGATTACCATCAGAATCCCTAAACAATTCCCGTCCAAATCTCTAAAATATAATATTCCTGTCGAAACCCCTTGAGTATTCCCGTCGAAATATTCCCGTTGGAATCTGTGATGTATTCCCATCGGAATCTCTGAAGGATTCATGTCGGTATTCCTGAAGTATTCTCGTCGGAAACACTGAAGGATCCCCGTCGGAATCCCTGAAGGATTCCCTTCGGAAGCTCAGAAGGATTCCCGTTGGAGCCCCTGAAGAATTCCTGTCTGGATCCCTGAACTATTCCCGTAGGATTTCCGTCGGAATCTCTGGAATATTCCCGTTGGAATCCCTGGAAGATTCTCGTCGGGATCCTTGAAGAATTTCCGTCCGAGCATCTGAAGAACTCCTATAGGAATATATGAAGCATTCATATCTGAATTTCTGAAGGATTGCCATCCGAATACCTGGAATATTTCTGCCAGAATTCTTGATGTATTCCCATCGGAATCTCAGAAGTATTCCCATCGGGATTCTTTGCAAGTTCGGAAGGATTTTCGTCGGAATTCATGAAGAATTTCCGTCAGAATCCCTGAAGGATTTCAATAGGAATCCCTGAAAGATTCCCGTCAAAATTCCTTAACCCTGGTACATGGTTTGATTTGACCATGGTGCCAATCCGGCCGGATTTATTAAGGGGGGGTCCTGGGTCAGATGCAGTCAAAAACGGGTCATTTTTTAAAAACCATTGATAAATGAACAAAAGTGACCAGAATACTGATGCAAACGTGCTCAATCATCATTGACCAGCATCAGAAGTTAGTTTTGATATATTTGAATGACCAGGACATTGTCCCGGATGTTCCGGGAACCTGGTTCCCTGGGGTATCCCTGGGGCGGTGGATACTTTTCAAGTGGACACAACCCAGTCTTGCGACATATCAAACTTCATGGTTTTGGAAGAGAATCCTTTTTTTTTGTGTCTTTATTAAGGAGACTTTCAGCCCGAGGCTGGCTCGTCTCCGGGAAGAGAATCCTAATAGATGAGTTTTTGGGAGGTTTTGGACACATTGGCCACATCCGGAAGTGTTCCCGGGATCCTGGTTCCCTCAAGGAAGTGGACAAATTTCGATTAGCACCGAAACCCATCTTGCGACATATCAAACTCCATGATTTTGAAAGACAAGCTCAATAGATGAGTTTTTGAGAGGTTTTGGACACATTGGCCACGTCCGGAAGTGTTCCCGGAAATTTGGTTCCTCCAAGAAAGTGGACAAATCTTGCCTAGCACCAAAACCCATCTTGCGATACATCAAACTCCATGATTTTGAAAAACAAGCACAATACATGAATTTTTGAGAGATTTTGGACATTGGTCACGTCCGGAAGTGTTCCCGGGAGCCTGGTTCCCTCAGGGAAGTGGACAAATTTTGATTAGCACCGAAACCCATCTTGCGACATAAAAAAAACTCCATGATTTTGAAAGACAAGCTCAATTGATGAGTTTTTGAGAGGTTTTGGACAGATTGACCACATCCGGAAGTGTTCCCGGGAATTTGGTTCCCCCAAGAAAGTGGACAAATCTTGCCTAGCACCAAAACCCATCTTGCGATACATCAAACTCCATGATTTTGAAAAACAAGCTCAATAGATGAAATTTTGAGAGGTTTTGAGCCCATTGGCCACGTCCGGAAGTGTTCTTGGGCGCCTGATTTCCTCAGGGGACCGGACAAATTTCGATTAGCACCGAAGTATTGCGGCATGTCAAACTCCATGATTTTAAAAGACAAGCAAAATATATGAATTTTTGAGAGCTTTTGGACACACTGGTAACGTCCGGAAGTGTTCCCGAGAGCCTGGTTCCCTCAGGCAAGTGGACAAATTTTGATTAGCATCGAAACCCATCTTGCGACCCATCAAACTCCATGATTTTGAAAGACAAGCTCAATAGATGAGTTTTTGAGAGGTTTTGGACACATTGATCACATCCGGAAGTGTTCCCGGGAGCCTGATTCCCTCAGGGGACCGGATAAATTTCGATTAGCACCGAAACCTATTTTGGGGCATGTCCAACTCCACGATTTTGAAAGACAAGCACAATACATGATTTTTTGAGAGATTTTGGACACACTGGCCGCGTCCGGGAGTGTTCCCAGGGGCTGAGTCGAGTGCGTATACGACACCTGTTTCTCTCAGCGAAGCGGTCAAATTTCGATTGGCTCCAAAACCCATCTTACGACATATCTAACTTCATTATTTTGCTTGACCATCAAAATCATGGAGTTTGTTACGTCACAAGATGAGTTTCGGTACTAATCTAAATTTGTTTACTTTCTTGAGGGAACCAGGTTCCCAAGAACACTTCCAGTCGTGGCCAATGTGTCCAAAATCTCAAAAAAAAAATCATGTATTCAATTTGTCTTTCATAATCATGGAGTATGATATGTCGCAAGATGGGTTTCGGTGCTAATCAAAATTTGTCCACTTCTCTGAGAGAACCAGGTTCCCGGGAACACTTCCAAACGTGGCCAATGTGTCCAAAACATCTCAGAAACTCATTTATTGAGCTTGTCTTTCAAAATCATGGAGTTTGATATGTCGCAAGGGTTTTTGTGCTAGGCAAGATTTGTCCATTTTCTTGAGGGAATCAGGTTCCCGGGATTACTTCCGGATGTGGCCAATGTGTCCAAAACCTCTCAGAGTTTGGCATACCGCAAGATGGGTTCCGACGCTAATCGAAATTTGTTCGCTTCCCCGAGGAAACCAGGCTCCCGGGAACACTTCCGGACGTGGCCAATGTGTCCAAAATCTCTCAAAAATTCATCTATTGAGCTTGTCTTCCAAAATCATGGAGTTTGACATGTCGCGACATGAGTTTTGGTGCTAGGCGGGATTTGTCCACTTTCTTGAGGGAACCAGGCTCCCGGGAACACTTCCGAACGTGGCCAATGTGTCCAAAATCTCTAAAAAAAACCCATCTATTGAGCTTGTCTTTCAAAATCATGGAGTTTGATGTTTCGCAAGATGGGTTTCTGTGCTAATCAAAATTTGTTACTTTCCTGAGGGAACCAGGCTCCCGGGAACACTTTCGGACGTGACCAATGTGTCCAAAATCTCTCAAAAAATCATGTATTGTGCTTGTCTTTCAAAATCATGGAGTTTGATATGTCGCAAGATGGGTTTCGGTGCTAATCGAAATTTTTCCACTTCCTTGAGGGAATCAGGTTCCCGGGAACATTTCCGGATGTGGCCAATGTGTCCAAAATCTCTAAAAAAAACCATCTATTGAGCTTGTCTTTCAAAATTATGGAGTTTGTGTCGCAAGATGGGTTTCGGTGCTAATCGAAATTTGTCCACTTCCTTGAGGGAACCAGGTTCCCGGGAACACTTCCGGATGTGGCCAATGTGTCCAAAACTTCTTAAGAACTCATCTATTGAGCTTGTCTTCCAAAATCATGGAGTTTGATATGTCACAAGATGGGTTTCGGTGCTAATCGAAATTTGTCCGCTTCCCTGAGGGAACCAGGCTCTCGGGAACACTTACGAACGAGGCCAATGTGTCCAAAACCTCTCAAAAAATCATGTGTTGTGCGTGTCTTTCAAAATCATGGAGTTTGATATGTCGCAAGATGGGTTTCGGTGCTAATCAAAATTTGTCCACTTTCCTGAGGGAACCAGGCTCCCGGGAACGCATCCGAACGTGGCCACTGTGTCCAAAACCTCTCAAAAACTCATCTATTGAGCTTGTATTTCAAAATCATGGGATTTGATATGTCGCAAGATGGGTTTCGGTGCTAATCGAGATTTGTCCACTTTCTTGAGGGAACCAGGATCCCGGGTACACTTCCGGATGTGGCCAATGTGTCCAAAACCTTCCAAAAACTCATCTATTAGGATTCTCTTTCAAAACCATGAAGCTTGATATGTCGCAAGACTGGGTTGTGTCCACTTGAAAAGTGTCCACCGCCCCAGGGAACCAGGTTCCTGTCCTGGTGATTCAAATGTATCAAAACTAACTTCTGATGCTGGTCAATGATGATTGACCACGTTTGCATCAGCATTCTGGTCACTTTCGTTCATTTATCAATGGTTTAAAAAAAATGACCCGTTTTTGACTGCATCTGACCCAGGACCCCCCCTTAATAAATCCGGCCGGATTGGCACCATGGTCAAATCAAGTCATCAAAAAATAGACATGATGACGCTTCTTCCCTGAGAATTTCATGGCAATCGGACGAAAAATGAGCCTACACGGGTTATTTCAATTTTGATTTCTAGGTCAGACCGAAACGGGTTAAGCATTCCCGTCAATATCCCGTCGGAATCCCTGAGAGATTTCCATCGAAATCCCTGAAAGTCTTCCGAAGGATTAACATCGGAATTAACAAGATTTCCAGTCGGTATTCCTAAAGAATTTCTTTTGGAATCTCTGAAGAAGTCCCGTCAAAATCCTTGAAGGGTTTCCGTCGGAATCTCCATCGGAATCCCTGAAGGATTTTCGTCGGAGTCCTTGAAGAATTACCATCGAATTCTCTGAACGATTCCCGTCAAAATTCCTGAAGAGTTCCCGACGGTATTCCTGAACGATTCTTGTTGAAATCCCTAAAAGATTCCCGTTGAAATCCCTGAAAAATTCCCGTCGGAATCTCTGAAGGATTGCCATCGAAATCTCTGAATGGTTTTCGTCGGAATCTCTGAAATATTCTCGTCGTTATCCCTGAAAGATTGTCGTCGATGCCTCTGAAGGATTCTTCTTGGAACTTCTGAATTCTCGGAATTCTCGAAGGATTTCTGTTGGAATGCGAAAAGGATTCCCGTCGAAATCATTGAAAAATTCCTGTCCGAAACCTTAAAATATTCCTGTCCGAATCCTTGAAATATTTCCGTCAGAAACCAAAAATTCTCTTCAGAATCCCAGATGAGCTCCTGTCTCAATCCGAGAAGGATTCCCGTCAGAAGCCCTGAAGTATTAACAACAGGTTTCCGTTCGGATTACAAAAAAAACATTGTGGCATCCGAAATCGTTTCAATTTCCAGGAGGATTCTGTTTAAAATCCTAAAAAGTTTTCATGTAAAACTTGTAGACATCAGCATTGTAGAAAAAATCGGAGTACCTGCCAGATTCCAATCGCAATCCTAATACAACTATGTTCAGAATCCCAGAAGGATTTTGTTGAAAATTCTAGAAGGATTCCTTCATATTTTCCAGAAGGGATCAGTTTGTGAATCTCACACACTTAGAAAGAGTTCGAGATTTCGGTAAATTAAACTAACAAAACTTTCCGGTAATTCTACAAATTTCATATATTTCGGTGATTTGACCTGTGTTGACGTACATTTAGCTGAAGTTCGGAAACGGCGTTATCTGTCACCATTTTCACCGGAAATATGGTAAAACTAAAATAACACCGATTAATCGGTATTTTGTTCACCGATGCTGACCTTTCGGTAATGTAAAACGTCAAACTCAAAGTTCAACGTGATTCATGTCCGCGTGCTTGCTGGTAGGATACATTTTTCCTTCTTGCATTCTTCCCCAGCTGTTACTTGAAAATTCGTGCTTTCAAATTAATGGAACCAGTAGTTTGGGTGAGTAAATTATTATTTCTAACGAAATAAAGACCATATATTTTGTTCATGCCTTTTTGCTTTCTCCGTGCAGATAGCAGCTCATAGCAGCTCCTCAAGCAAAATGGCTTCCGTTCTTCAGGTGGTTCTAGTTTACCGAATACATTCTGGCGGCTGGCGTCTGGCATCAAAATGTCTATTCTTCCTTGATTCTTCCGATCAAATAGATCTCGCCATGATCCCGGCGTTTGAAGGACTACGATGCCCCTCCGATAGCAGCTGGCGAGACTCTACATTCTGCTTTGTGTATTCCATTACAAACCAATTTCTACCAAAATGTGAAACCTTGCATTAAACTGTTTATAATGAAATAAATCATGATTGAAAGTCAAAGCATAAGCAAAATAATGTGTTTTCTTGTTTCTATAATTTTTTATTCATTCTTCATAACTAAAAACAAAAAGCTACACACTTAGGAAAAGTTACCGAATTCGGTGATTCATTTACCGAATTCTCAACAATGAACTTTCGGTAATGACTTCAGTAAACCAAAAAGATTACCGAACGATTTGTAAATGCAACGAAGAGCTGGAATGTCAAATTTACCGATTATTCGGTAACGTATTACCGAAGTACTGTAAATTATAGCTTTTTGTTTTTTAGTTGTGAAGAATGAATAAAAAATTATGAAACAAGAAAAACATTTTGATCAATTTTTAAAACAGAAAAAAACACAGTTCAATTCATGAAAATTTCAAAATTACAATACTTCGGTAATACGTTGCCGAATAATCGGTAAATTTGACATTCCAGCTCTTCGTTGCATTTTACAAATCGTTCGGTAATCTTTTGGTTTACCGAAGTCATTACCGAAAGTTCAGCTGTTGAGAATTCGGTAACTTTTCCTAAGTGTGCAGGATTGCGTTCAGAGTACCAGTAGGATTTGGAACCCAAGGAGATAACACAGGTAAGTCTATGTCCTCCGGAAAACTATCTGCTGAACCCTGGAAGTATATCTATATTTGAAGAGCAGTACCTAACAAATATATGCCGAATCATGAAATCAGGTGCTCCGCTGGCCGGGTCATAGAGGTATATTGACGTGTTACATTGTGATATTATTCACATATGAATATGTTCATGTAACTCTAACTCGCATCAATAACATCAAACCTGCTGATCATGGCCAGGATTCTTAATATTTTTAATTGTGAAAAAGTTCAACTAGGTAGTAGGGTGAATAAAAGATAAATTTAATACTTGCTTTGCTGAAGTAGTTGAGGAAGGCAAAGGTGTCGACCTTGGAACTCTAGTGGGTGAAATCGACCGTCTGAGCAAGTTGCACTGCAACTGACAGATTTCCCGGCAGCCAATCGAATAGGCCATCCAAAATTGTATACATCTATATTGCTCGAGGATGATCAGGAAGCCGCGGCAATTGCAAAGAACTGCCGGTTGATCGTTACTTCGATTGACGTTTGATGATGCTTGATAAAAATCCGGAAATGATGATGGCGACGAGGTAGCAAACATGGTCATATGTATTCACAGAATCCCAGACTCGTGAAGTTTCACACGGATCAGTCGATACGCTGCGACGACTGTCGAAAATCAACCATAAATAATGAGCAGGACCCGCAGCAAGAACGATGATCGGAACAAAATGTTCCTTATCTGAAACAGTAAATATAAAGACGTTCAATGCATGATATAAAGGCGTACAAGAACGAATACTTACCAGTAGCAGCGAAGTACTTTCCATCCGTACTGGAGCAGACATGAAGCCTCTAATTGTCGGAAGGGTGCAAATGCGGAATCCCGGAAAAGTTTGCATGACAACATCACGGGCTGTTGTGTGTGAACTCGACTAAAAAAATGGCGATCGATCAAAAAATCAGAATCTGAGCAGTGTTGCCGAGACTCAATATTGCATTCTTATCGAATGTGATATGGCATTCAAACTGTGTAATTGTACACGTTTGGTTATGACTGAATGGGTTGCATCTGTTTTAGTGTAATATTCAATATTTAGACATATAAATAGAACACAGAAGTAACGTAATGCAAACTGTTAAATTTGAACCTGTGTAATTTCGAAGCGGTGTAATATTACATTCAAAAATATACAAATATGCATTCGAATATCGCTCTTACATCAGATTTTCAGTTACATCTGTAAGATTACGTCGACGCATATTACAATCTTTTTTGCTGTGTAGTTATATTTTTCTCCAATCAATGGCGCATGAATTTAGGAGAAGTAAAATGAAAAGTTAGCCAATGAAACATGAGCCGCATATAATGTTTCGACTGAGACTTCGAAACAAATTTGATTTATTTATTCAGTTAGTATATATTTATTAATATTATTAAAATGGTGTTCATCATTTCATGCATGCTTGTTTTCATTCATTTTTTGTATAACATTTATTTCTTTGAACGTGTTGGTCAGCATTTTTATTTTGGTATTCAATTTGACAGAACCATGTTGAAAGTCGGTTACTGAAAACATCCTTAGTACTTAAGTTTAGTCTTGTGAATGTGTAATCAAAAACAAGGTTGCAACTGAAAGATGTTGAAAATATCGATAATTTTTGCGCTGTTTGGGTCGTGTGAAAGTAATCAAAGCAGTTTTTCATACCAAAACGTAACATACTATATGTTCGAAAGATGTATTTTTACACTCATACAACAAACCGTGTTACTTGGGTTGTTCATATGCAAAGTAAGAAAATGACAGACCCCTTCCTTCTAAGTGCTTACGTAATTAGTGTACGACCCAAAGATACACACCAAAATTTCATTTCTTGTTCCAGCAAAACGGTTTGCTGGTGCATGATCAGCAATAAATTTGGTTGCTGAAATCCAGCAAAAATAGCAAATGTCATGTTATTGCTGGAAATCCAGCAATCGTGCTATCTGTCAAACTAAAGTCATGCATCAGTGATAAAACTACGCTGCTTTTGCATAATTTAATAATTGGAAATGGATTCGGACGCTGGACTACGGCTTTTTTCAACATTATCAAACCATCTATCGTTTGACTTAGTGCTTTTTATTTGTATTTTGATGGAAGTATTTTAAATAAAAAGAGCGATGTATATGAGTGAACCAAAATTATTTTTTCTTATGAAAAATGAATCAGCAGCAGATTTAAAAATCCAATACAACATTTTTATTTCTTGATCACCATAACTGATATATACCATGAAAAGTTATCCCATTTTCATTATTACTAATTAATTGCGTTTTTTAATTCATGTTGTGCTGATATAATATGAATATTAATAAGAATAAATTGCTGGAAAAACAGCAAATTATTTTGTTTCTGGTTTTAGCGCAGACAGACGTTTATATTCATACATTTGAATTCGATTTTCTTGTGTAAATTTTCATATCTAAATACGTTGGAATTGCATAGCATGCTAGCGCCGCCTACACAACTTATTGCTACATGAAAACTGACGTTTTGCCTTATCGCCTTCTACCTCACCCGCGTTTACGACTCACCGAATAATGGAAGCAAAACAGAAACATTCAATGCAAAGATCTTTCCGCACGGCTGCAAAAATGCATTTTTATCTGCATGGCTTTATAAAATCGAATTTTACTATGTAACTAAGCGAATCACTTTACTTGTATTTCATGCCTTGAGTAAATGATTGCAGAGCTACGTATATAAATTGTGAACTGTTACCATGTGTTCGGAACTTCTGCTTAGGTTGTTTTGGATCCTTTTATACGCGTGATTTTTTGTTTGCGATTATACTTCGAAAACCGAGTCTGGATCGAGAATCGTAGATTTTTTATTGCAAAACCAACAAGTAATGTAGGACATGAAAAAGAATCTAAAAATCAAAAATGAAATAACCCCTCCTGAGTAGCGAATACTATCTCTGGCGTGCTGATCGTACCATTTTTCAACAGTGATGTACACAAATCAACAGCGCGCGTGGTCGTGTTTCATGCATTTTTAAAAAGAGTCCCATCGAGCAGATCCATGAAACTAAAAGTTTCTAACGGAATCGAAAAGCAAAACAGAAAAGCAAATAACGAATTCTGCTTTGACATGTGGCGCCATCTCTTCGCTTATTGCTACTTGGCAATCAGGCGGCCATGTTTTTTACACAAGTTAATGAGTCGAACTTGAACGTCTGTCTGCGATTTTACTGACCGTCCAGCAAACTATTATTGACATTGCTGAAAGTACAGTAATGTACCTGTCATTTTTATGATTTTCACGTTTGCTGGAAAAACAGCAAAATAAATTTTGCTGGATGGATTGCTGGTTTTACAGCTCGGCAAAATCCAGCAAAATTTTGCTGGATTCCAGCGAAAAAAAATTGGTGTGTATGAAGCAATGTCCTCCCAGGTTAAGGAAATCCAAAAGCGTTTCAAGCAAAACTCAAAATCGAGTGGCAGTGGAGCGATTTCACGAGAAATACGTGCGGTTCACGATCGAAGGGACCAGAAATATTTAGTAGCCCAATAGCAACTATCAGGAAACGTGCAAACATATGTGCCCTCTGAGAAGAAACGTTATATGAAAGAGTCATAGTCATAGAAAGTGTATATTTCAAGTGACGTCGCAGGAAGCCGGGGGAAGCTCACAAAATCATTACTCAAGAAGTTCGTCTCTCTTTGCGTTCGAGTTACATTGAGAGATGAGTTATTTGCTGATGAGAATTCACAATTTATTGGTTCCATTTTGTTTGGGACTGGATGCGCAACATTCGGAAGGGTATCAACGCAGCAGGAGTTGTGCTCGGGCGGTGCGATTAGTGAAACAATGTGCAAGATTCCATATCCGTTGTGCTGGTAGGCTGGTCGCCGAAGATCCGTCCGTTTTCGACCAAAAGATCAAGACGGAAAACATGAACAAGTGTCTGCCTGCAGTCGTTGAAATATGGCTTGACTTGGTTGAAATATGGGCTGAAAGGAATCCTCTGTTCAAATGAAGCAAAGTTTCGGGCTTATGTGCTGATGCTAAACTTGAAAAAATGGGAACTTCGTGTAAGAGGTAAACCAATAGGGCCAAAGAATTTGTAATTCGCAGGAAAGTCGATTCACGATGAAAGTCTATTTTGCCGTCGACAGGTTCTGCTGGTTGGTTCGACAGACTATGTACTTGCATGAATGATTGCATTCTGTTACATTGCTTGGGGTCGAAGAAGCCATTTGTGGTGAACCTTTTTAAAAAAAAGTCAATCCTGGAAGATCACTAACTCGAAACCAATTTAACTCACTCGGGTACATACGAGCAAATTTGCTCCGCGTCATTCAAAAATCCATCAAGCATCCCGTTTCATTGAGCCCCATAATTATGGACGACGAAAAAATCTCCGCGTCAACCTTTATCTCAGCGAAACCAATCTACCCCTAACCAACATCCTCCGGAAACTTTATCCAGTCACCCCGAAATTGATTCAAACGAGATCAAAAACGAGGATTTCGAAAGAAATATTTTATGGATTCTTTTGGAGATTCAGCAGGGAATTATTTGGGGATTCCACAGGGAATCTTTTAGGGATTCAATTGAGAAACGAAATGATATACAAAAGCTTAAGTAAAAAAGCAGAAGTAAATAAAAATAGAAATTTTTTAACCTTATAATTGTGAAATTCCGCTAAGACGCTCAAAAATAAATAATTACGTTGTCAAATGTTGTCGGGCAACAATTTGGAGTTGATATCGCAATAAAATTATAATTTCAATTGGAAAAACAATTATGCAACAATAAATTTCATTTTTTTGATCAAAAAATTATGACAATACAAAAACAATAGAAATTGTTGTTTTAGGTTTCCAAATGTATGAGAAAAAATGGATTTTCCTACTGTTACGGTAACTAACAACCCTACACTGCTAAAAATATCTGTATAAGATATATGTGTCGCCGATATAAATTTTTGCAATAGCTCCACCCTAATATAATCGATATAGAACCACACATAAATTAAATAATTGCTAATTCGAGACCACACATAAAGTTTATTTGGAGATATATTTTATTAGTAGATCGCGTGGAGAATGGTTATGTGTGCGTTGATATTTTCATAAGTTAAATCTATGGATTTTTGCCAATAAATATGTGTGGATTTTTAGTAGTGTATGTTTTTATTGTTAAAGTTCCAATAACAATAAATTTAATGGTGCTCCACAATAAATTGTATTGTATTTGTATTGTAAAATACACATTAATTTTTATTGTCAATTTAATTCTTTCGTATTGTAACAAAAAAGATACTGTTTTTTTATTGTACTTTTTATTCGGGTTGACAGTGCGAAGTTCGAAAACGGGGTGACAAGGATTATCACAGAAAGCTAAACAATTGTGAAAAGAGCAATACCATCGATTGTGTGATTTTATTCCTCTAACAGAAAATTATATTTAAAAACTTTTATTTAAATACATTGTGTTTTTGTTAACCTATTTTTTAAATAATACAAAAAACTAAACTAAGTACATTTGGCAGACCACATGAATAATATTTGCAGCTGCATTTAGATTATGTTGGAAAAGCAAATTGAATTAGATTAGATGTGCATTTGTTTTATGTGCAAGATTAATACAATTTATTTGCAAAGCTTGATTGCAAAAATCTATGAGCAATGTACATAAAATCTAGATGGTAATTAAGCTCAGTGTAAGTTTTCGGCAGCAACAGGAATCTTTCAGCGACAGCAGTTACTTGTATGGCACTTACGTCGGATCACTTTGGTCATTACATTCTTGATTCTCGTAATACCTGAGAACCTGCACTTCCTTGATGAATATTCCGAGCCAGTATGAATCCATACGAACCACTTTCAGTGACGAATAGAACGATAGTCTGTAAGACAAAAATGCAAGGAATAATAATGAGATTCTTCAACAGCCACGAGTGTTTCCTTTAACACATTAAACTTAAATAAATACTCACCATTATCCCCAAGGTATTCGATTGAGCAGATTAGTACTTAATTATCCGCAGCTAAATTGATTTGCCACCCATATCATTCTCGATGTTGGCCTGAGAATGTTCTTTGCTTTGTAAATTTTCTTCACCATATAATGTTGTTATTTTAACCATGCGTGTAGTAAAATTTACAAACGTGTTTTTATTTTAAATATGTTTTCGTTTATGTCAAAAACATACTTAAATAGGGTAAAATGCCTAATAGTGGACCCCTAGTAGCGAAATTTTGCTCTTCCTTGCATAAGGAGTGGAAATTGTCAAAATATTAATTTTGCGTGATATCTAACATCAAGCTCTGCATCTCCTCGTCACGATACATACATAACACTCTCAAATCCTCGACGTTATTCTTTGAAATTACCATTGTAAAGTTGTACTATATTTGCCCTATAGTAGACCCCTGGGGTCCATAATAGGAAATTGTTATCCTGTAGTCGACACTTCATTTGATTTTCATGTTTCGTTTCGGGACGTTCTTCTTCCTATTATGGACCCCCAAAATATTCCTATAATGGACACTCTCGTGTTTATTTTTTAGAATTGTAAAATCAACTAATTTTACTTTCCAGAGCATTTTCAATGATTGTAATCAAATCATAGGACTGTAAAGGTAGCCTCACACCTCGGGAATTTGGTTTGCGGATTTTTTCCCCATGCATTTTTGCATATGCGATGTTTTCGGAATTCGAACACGGAAAATCAAAATCCCGGCCCCCTTTAAAATACACGGGGACCAAATTCCGGCGGAAAATTTTCCCGAGGTGTAAGGTAGCCTTAAGGTAGCCTCACACCTCGGGAATTTGGTCCGCGGATTTTTTCCCCATGTATTTTTGCATATGCGATGTTTTCGTGATTTGGGCATGGAAAATCAAAATCCCGGCCCCATTTAAAATGCACGGGGACCAAATTCCGGCGGAAAATTTTCCCGAGGTGTAAGGCAGCCTTTAAGGTAGGTTCTCCCGATGGAATTTCATAGCAAAATATTTCCATTGTGCTGTAATAATGAAAAAAATGTCTGGAGGGTCCACTATTGGTTGGGGGTCCACTATTGGGCACTTTACCCTACACCGAAAAAATTCTTTATATTGAATATATTTGTCGCACACATAAATTTTTGCAATTTGGCGACCCAAATATATGCAATTTGTACCCACACATAAATTCAATAACTGCATATTAGAGACCACACATACATTTTATTTGATTATAGATTATACACGGATAAAAATAAAAAAGCTAAAAAGATTAAATTCTAATCTAAAACCATATTCGATCTATCCACTCATTGCTTTGCATAATTCTGCAAAAATCTATGAATGAATATTTTTAGTTTAATCCTTGGAATGATTATACCTTTTTTATCTAATAGAGATTAAAACTTGTTTTTTCGGTCAAAAGATTTTCTCTTCACGAAACAAAGACGTGTCAACCTCGGTTTCAACATTAAAAAGTAGCATGAGGGAGTTTCACATATTCATTATTTATTTATGCCTAATCAAAACTGTTAATAATTAAACTTTTTGGTTATTCCACCACGAATTAAACAACAGAAGGACGACGGTTCGTGACCGAAGCGCGAGCGATTATCCGCAAACTTTCCGGCGAAAATCTTATTTTCGGGCTCTTTCGAATGTACGGACGAAACAATTCCATTGCCGCACCTCGTGCCTCGCCTTGTGCCGCACGATGTGGTATTCGCCATTATTTTTGTTGATTGCTTAGCGGGGTCTGAATGGTGAATCAATTAATATCTGTAGAATAAATAAACTGATCAGTATTTCGATAAAAAAAAACAGTGGGAGTAAAAACTCACCTCAATGTACCAGGTGGAACAAAATAAATCTGCGAAAAAGTTTCCCAAAATTCCTGTTGTCGGCGAAATATTCACTATTACGATGGCCAAAGGCGTTGATGATTACGAGTAGCGAGCAGCATTCATTTTCAAAAACGTTTTAAAATGTCGGCTAATATTCGTATAACATAGTGAAAGATTATTGGCAGCTGCCATTTTCAAAGCGAAATCTGCTCACCAAGTCACAAGATTAAAAATGAATATCTGAAAACCAAATAAAAGCTTATATTCTGACAAATTATTTGGAAATATTAATTTATAAGCATTTGAAACATTAAAATCTGGAAAAAAAATTTCATGAATAAATAATAAGCTATTTAGCTTTTTCATTTTTATCCGTGTATTTGTACTTCGCGTGGAGAGTGGTTATGTGTGCACTAATTAGAACCATGAATTAAATTAATGGATTTTTGCCAATAAAAATGTGTGGAATTTTTGTAGTACAGTAATTTTAAGCGCTGTTCCATGGTTATTGTTACTTCAACATTATTTTCAGTGTAGGCTTGATAGACTTATGCAGGGGTTCATCGAATTCACTCACCCGATGGATTTTGACATTTGAGCGGGTCGTTTTCTCGAACAAAAGTTCATTTTGCGTTCATTATGCGACCCGCTCAAACGTCATAATTTCTTGGGGGAGTTCATTTTGCGTTAGTCTATTTGTTCGTGGATGCCAGGCTTACTCCCCCCTGGATAAATAGTTGACCTAAATGCGGTTCGCTTGTTTTACAGAAGACATTACCTGTCAGTATTTACATTAACTTTGATCTGCTTTGATCGCGCGCCACCGCGTCTCGACGCTTTTGTGTCATGATTTTGAAACAAACAAAAACATCAACGCCAACGGTCGAACGGTCCGCGATTCCGGAATCTGTAATATTGTACTTAAATAATTAAAATTTATTAATCATTCGATAACTTGTTGGTTACACCTTATTTCAGATCAAGGAAATTTACAGTTTTTCCAGATTTTCTTAAAAGATGCCTGTTGAAACAGCTAGTTTAGCTAACGTTTATGCGTTCCTCCGCGACACGTACGAATCTATTGATTTCCAACTTGCTCCTGCCCCGACGTACATCCAATCTGTGGCGGATGTCGTCGATGGAAAGATTGTCTTCATTTACAAGCAGGACGAGATCCGAAGCGGTGCCATGCTGACCGATGGGAATCACCTGAGTCCGAAATTGAGTGAGAGTGTGCAGCAGAACCGGCTGGACCTGACCGGGTCACCGCTGAAGGATGAGGTAAAACTGGAGAGTCTGGATATGTCCGTTGATCAGGCAGTGGTGCTGAGTCTGGCGAATCCGTGGCTTGAGAAGGAGGAATGCTTTGGACCGGTAACTGTGGAAAAGGGACGTTCCATACTGCAGGAAGTGCTTGGAAAGCAGATGGTAGGATGTGGCCAGTTGTGGGCGTTGTGCGATGGGAAAGACATGGACCGAACTTTGCTGATGCAAATTGAGCTAAATGGTAAGAACTTATTTGAACACCATTTATCAATTGTTGTCATTAATATTCTTTATTGAATGAACCTTTTTATTTTAGGTGAGAAGAAATTCGTCCGAGGAGCGGTCAAACTTCTGGGATATTTTCCCGAGAGCCAGCTGACGATGGTCCGGCTACAAAGGGTCCATGAGGCCAAAGCTGCCGGATTTTCAAAGGAGCTGGAAACGAGCATCGAATTATGGTACAAAATCCAGTCGCATATAAGCATCAAACTCCGGTGGATAACCCACTCACAGAACCCTTCGTTTTGCATCAACCAGAAGGCGGACATTGTCCTGCGGCAGTCGATTGTGGTAGACGAGACCCAATCGGTGGCGGAATATTTCTGGAGTCAGTTGCACTTCCTCGAGACGATCAAGGACCGGATACTGCAGATACGAAGCGAGGGTCGGCCCAATGCGGACGATGAAAGCTATGTCGGATCGTTGGATATTAGCGTGATAAAGGAAAAGACCCACAAGATTCTGACTGAATTCTGCGTGGTTGAGTCAACTGATTATAAGCTGGGTCAAATTGATTCCATTGTGGAACGGGTTAAAACCAGAACGGCAGTGGACGTTACCGATCGGCTTTGGAGTGTACTTAAATGTGAGTTTATATTTTGGGAGTGTATTTCAGCGAAAAAAATATTTAATAACATTTTGCGTTTTGTTGTAGATTGCTCTTGTTACGACGATTTGAAGGACGTTTTGACTTTCATCTTCAAAATAGCATCCAGAAGTAATTTAGCAGTAAGTACCTTTGCAGCTACAAATCAAAAGAAGAATATTGAACTAATAATGGTTCCAACAGAATATCCCAAGCAACAACAATCGCCTGGCGCAGTTGATCAAATCCATCGCCCAAGGCCGACTGGCTATACCGATTTTGACTGGTGCGGAACCGTTTGAGCTTCTGCTGGAAATCGGTCTCGAAAAAATCTTCAAAGACTATCAAATCATTTTCCACGAGAGCAAAATTTGCAACCTAGATCTCGACCGGGTCGGTCGAAATACAGGCGGGTCCGATTCGAGAGACGCGTCCCGCGCGTCCAGCGTTCGAAAATCAATGTACGAAGCTGTTCCGGTCACTTCGTCGCAGAGCCGTAAAACGGCAATGCTCTCCCGGGCTGGCACCAGCGAAGAACATGACGATGATGGCGCCATCCGCAACAGCTATTTCAACGCAGACGAGGCCAACATGAAGATCGGAAAACTTGCCCAGGTGCATTTGCTGTTGGAGCACCTTCTGTCGATCGAATCGCACCTCAAGCTGACCAGCATCTATCCGCAGGTGGCGGAGGAATATTTCTCGCGACCAACGGTAAGTTTCGAGGAAATGAGATCGAGGAAGTCGGACAAGCTGGAGATTCCGATTCTGAACAACACGATTATTGAGCTGGTGGAGAATAGCAGTCCATATATCAGGAAGGTTGGGATGACTAGCCGGAGCAAGTTCCGCACGGTGGAGAGCATTTTCTATCAGAGCTCGGAGCCAATTCTGCCCACCAATTTGTTTCCACAGCTGAAAGCCGAGGGTGGGGAAATTAAAAATGCCTATTGGTGTCTGGAGTATACGAAGATTAGTAATAACTGGAGCATGTAAATATTTTGTGTCTGTTCTTCTCAAGATTTAAAAATGTATATTTTGTAAGGATTGACGGCGTTATTTCCATGGAAAGAAAGTCTTTAATCATGAAAATAATCTTGCATTGTTCCTTTTACGGCCTAAACATCATCTGGCGATTGGTTTAAAATTCAACATAGCGTGTGTGAAGTGCAAAGTGCAAATCTTTGTGTTTTTAAAGTGCTTCGTACGGGATATCTTCTTTCGGTTATTTTTTCGTGAAGCGGAGCCGAGTATTCCGTTGGAGGAAAAATCATCACCACGCGGTATTTGTAATAGGAAGAAGAAAAACCGACGTATCAAGATAAGGCAGTCTTGTAGGTATGACTTGTAGCAGAGAAACACGGATTTAACACGGTTAGAACTAGGTTTATTAGGAATAACTTATTACTTGGTTGATATAGACGAATCCAAGTAAAAATAAGAAGAAGACACGACGGTGTTAACTTTGACAGATCCTACAGCTCAGCATAGGGAGATCATTTTAAAATGGTTATAATAAATTCTAGACAAAATGTAATTAAAATCTGATTGATGTACGGTACGGAAAAGTTCTGAATTACATATTTGAAAGCTTATCTCAATTTTTTGAATATTTTCCAAAAATGTATCTATCATACAGTTCGGAACTTTTTCCGTATCATACATCAATCAGATTTTAATTACATTTTGTCTAGAATTTATTATAACGATTTTAAAATGATCTCCCTATGCTGAGCTGTAGGATCTGTCAAAGTTAACACCGTCGTGTGTCTTCTTCTTATTTTTACTTGGATTCGTCTATAGAACTGAATTAGCATGGGTGAAAATTTTCCTTTTTATACCCTTTGATTGTTTATTTGTTGCTATGACTACCTCGACGACGACGCTCGGCTGTTTGTTGATATCCTGCCAACGACGGTTAACGCGGATCTCGGTAGACCCGGGTTACTTTGTTTTTCACAATCCGACGTTCCTAGGTTTGATGTCAGCAGTTGGAATTGGGTGGCTTCCAGAGGCTTCGTGAACAGATCATTCAGTTGATCACGAGTGCCAATGGATTCGACGTTCAGCGTACCTTTCTCGACCAGTGATGTTTCACGTCGATGTGTTTGGTACTCTTGCTATCCAGGTTTTTGGCCATGCACACACAGCCACGATTGTCCTCGAAAATGGTCACCGGGTTGGCAGCAACATGCAGATCTTCCAAGACGCCGCTGATCCATACGGCCTCTGTCGCTGCTGCACTAAGAGCGACATACTCCGCTTCGCTTGACGACAACGATACGGTGAATTGGTTTTTTGCTGCTCCACGACACGGTGCACCCATGCACCTTGAAGATGAACCCGCTTACCGACTTTCGGTCCTGAAGGTCGACCGCCCAATCGGCGTCAGCACGGCCGACGAGCGCTTCTGCTTCGCTGTTCCTTTGGTATTCGAGACAAAGGGTTTTTGTCCCGCTTAAGTACAGGGTTGTTACGACTACGCAGATTTCGCGATTTTCACGAATTTCGCGGATTTGACTCGGATTTACATAACGATTTTAGGATTTCGCGTGGATTTGGCTCGGATTTAGTTTTAGGTGGAAATTGCTAAGAAAAAATCTTAGGAAGTTTATTTGAAAATTAGTTTTATCATAAAAACTTTTATGCCTATCTAGATGGGCTTTATTTTCATTACCAAATGTTGTTGCGAACAAATTTACGTCTCAAGTTTATTAACATTATTTTTTGGATATGTCCAAGTCCTTATTTAATGGCATGCATTACACTCTCAAGCATCATTTAAACAAATGTTATGAGGAGAGATACGCCACTTGTTGTCATTTTAATCCATTCTAAAACACGACGCACATAAACCATGTCTATTGAAGGACATGAGCACCCATTTTCATCTTGTCAATTTCTTTGTAATTCCAAGATATTTGTCAGTTTCTGATTGGTTGTTTCTTTTACGATGAACCACTCAGCATATCATTTTTCAAAAGTCGTTAGGAATTCTTTCATAATATTGGAACATTTTATATTTCCTTTATAACATTCATCTAGTACGAATGAAGGTTTATACAACAATTGAAAACATAAAAATGTTCTGTGATTTAATGCTGATGCTTCATTTTAATAATTTCTTCCGCAGAAAGTCGATCAAAAATTAGAAGATGATTCTCAAAAGTTATTTCTGGGCTCTGGCGGGTTTTTTATGATATTTTCGGTTAACTCCGGCGGTATTTTACAGAATTACCAAAAGAAAACGAAGAAACTTCCTAAAGAAATTTCCACAAGGACCCTATGATGATCCTTGTATAAATTCCTTGCAAATAAATTTCCACAGCGTAAAGAGGATTTCTGCAGCATTAAAAACCCGAAAAATTATAAAGATTATATATATGGAGGAGGTTCCTGGAGCGGTGACCGCAGGAATGACTATAGAAAATCGAAAAGAATGCCGTCTTGAATTTACAAAAGAGTTATAGCGATGGTCACAGATATTTCTTTAATAAGTGCTCAAAAATTGAACCGGGAGTTTTTCCGCAGGAAGTCACTAATCAATTTCTGCAAGAATTTCTAAAGCGATTTCCGTAGGAATTCATGAAGGGATTTCTGCAAGTAAGCTCTGAAGATATTCCGCAGGTTATTTGTGGAGAATTTACTTGAACTCACGACAAAATTCCCAAATGAATTACAAAATAATTTCCCAGGGGAATTTTTGTAAGAATACTCGGAGAAATTCCCACAGATGTTCTCGGAAGAATTTCCACAGACAATTTGGAGCAACTTCTGCACTTCAGCAGATCCAAGGGCAGTTGGAATTCGGCAAACATTCCTATGAAAATTTCCGGAGGATGACCCGCAGAAATCTTTGGGATGAATCGGCGCACGAAAAATGAATTTCTACAGGAGTTCTCGGAGTTTTTAAATGAAATTCCAGTAAGAATGGTAAAAAAAAACTGCGTGAATTTTTAGAAAAGCTTGTTACAAGAATTGAAAGAGAAATAACGGACTAATTTCTGTTGGACTTTACGCAAATTATTCTGCCGTATTTCCAAAGAAATTTCTTCTGAAATTTCTAAAAATATTCCTCTGGAATTTTTGAAGGAATTTACGCTTGATTCTGACTTAAAAATCAACGGAGCTTGAGCAACTATGTTAGATTTTGTATTATTTGTTTCTTGATATGAATTCAAATATTTGTTTCACAGAAGTTTTGTGTAAAAACGGAGCTTCATTGTCTAATTCCTTAATATCTAAGCAAGTTTGTCTTGTGATCAATAACTACAACAAAGCTGCCTTATTAATTACCTTAAAGAAAATTGCGGTTTTGCCAGATATTTTAATATTTGGCACGTTTATCTTTAATTAATTATGATCAAATCTGGTCTTAACATTCATTTGTAATAAACGTACCTTGTACAGAATTTTATAAAGTTCTATCAACAACAAAAAACTGATAATAACGGAACAAATCATGCCAAAGCCATCATCTAATCCAAAAAGCGGTGCTTATGCAAATAGTTTTGACTGTTTAGTTCTTGTTCCCTTAGATTCAGTACTTCTAGTGGCGAATAAGGCCATTTAGAAGGGTTGTAATATTTACTGCCGGTTTATTAGTCCTATTAGCATTTTGATACAAACATATGTTGCAGTTTTAAATCATATTTAAAATCAGTAATAATTGTAAAAAAAGAACTTTTAGAGAAGACGCTCAATAAATTGTTATACAAAAATTGACATTTAACGTGTATTTGCTTAGAATTTAGATCTGGATCGCGCGGATTTGGCGCGGAATGGATTTCATGTCGCGCGGAAATGGCGCGGATTTGATTTTAGTCGGCGCCGATTTGGCGCGGAAAATATTTCAGGATCTCCGTAACAACCCTGTAAGTATCGCACCACTTGCTTCAAGGAATAGAGGCAATAAAATATAGAGGACGATTGTCGCTGCAGTTCCCTTTGTTATCGTCCCCAAACATGTTGGGTACCTACCTGTCAAAACGAACTGATTTTTCCTTCGGTGACATTTAGTGCCCTATCCTCGCCAGCAAAAGATGTTTCGCAAGTGACGACAGCGATAATCTTCCTCTATAGTATGTTAGCCCTATTCTTCAAGGCGTTCCAATGTACGGTCGACGACAAAGCATAATGTACATCAGGCTTCCAAGCAGCTCTCGATAGGGTTCACCGGCAATGTCCACCACGTAGCAGTTGGAGGCCTTTCTCCATCGGAATCCTGGTCGGATTGCACTCGCTCATCCCGAAACGATTCAGCTAGATTCCTGCGACAGTCTCAACGTTCCTTCGCTACGGTTAGAGTCGATCCGCATACCAAGAAATGCCGCAACTCGCCGCAGTCTGTCATTGCGAACACGGATGCCAGCTTCTTCTTGACGGCGTTGATGGAACTCAAGTTCCTTCCCGCAATCAGGAGAACATCGGCGTACAGAATAATGTACACCTTGTCGCCGTCTCGGCACCGTACAGGCAGTAGTCCCTCTTCGATCGAACAAAGTACAGCTTCTCGATCTGGCTGGTGTACTTCTGGTTCCAACACCGCGGCGATTGCTTCAGCCCATACAGCGACTTCTGCAGCTTACACACCGTCCCCGGTGCTGCCGTTACATCGTTAGCTCGCCATTAAGGAAAGCGGTTTCTATCTGAGGATACTGGTCGTAAGAACATCATACGTTTCTCCTTTGAAATTTCGCCACAAGAAATTGTATTGATTTTCATACGATTCTCTTATGGAATGCATTTCATAAGACAATCTTATGAAATATTTTCAGTTTGTTAAAACAAGTGTAACCCGGGTTCGAACCATGGACGTCATGATTAGGAGGCGTGCCTTCATACCACACGCCCATCGACGCTTCGAAAAACTGTTTTGTTGAAAACCCAACAAAAAGTTAGAATTAATCGAAAAAGGATCCTACGATTTTCATAGTTCAATTCGTATGAAACATTCTCATAAGTTTGGTCGTATGAAAATCTTACGGCCAGTATCCTCAGTGTACGTCCATCTGGTGGAAAAAGAATCTGTCGCGAAAGCCTACCGCTAGGATGATTCTGATTGTCGCTAGTTTGGCCACCTACGTTTCCTCGTAGTCCAGCCCGGTCTCTGCAGGGAACCTTTCGCTACGGGTCGAGCATTAGCCGCCACACCTGGTTCTTCTCCATGGACTGCAGCTCGTCTTGAATGGTTTTTAGCCACTCGTCACTGTTGGCCAGAGTGGACACTCGATACGAGGACAAACGCAAGGAATAACTCGACGTGAGGAAACCGTGGAATAAATATCGGAACGAGCGCGATAAGAATAACGTGTTATTTATTTGACTTCTTGTAATACACACACAAAAGATAAAACTCAAGATCTGTATATCTACAGTCCGTGCTGCCAGTATACATGGTTCTGTGTATCAGCGCTTAAGGCGTACTTATACTAACACTCCTCCTCGCTGTGTCACGGAACAAGCCCGAGCTGCACGGCGAACTGTATCATCTTCTTCGGTCCTAATGGTTTTGTGAATAGGTCCGCTATCATCCGATCAGTAGGACAGTATTCTAGCTTAATGACATCACGAGAACACAGGTCTTTCGCATGGTGAAGTTTCGTGTCAATATGTTTACTTCGCTTGCTTTGTCGGTCGAGTGACACGAAGTCGATGCAACTACGGTTGTCTTCAAAAATGATCGTTGCTTGCCGTGAGATAACTCCCAACTCGTGCAACAGCCTCCGCAGCCATACCGCTTCTGATGCCGCTTCCGAGAGCGCAACATATTCAGCCTCCATAGTCGAGGTTGTTACGCAACCTTGCTTTCTACTTGCCCAACTGACTACTGCATTCCCGACGAAGAAAACAAAACCACTAGTCGATTTGCGATCTGCCGAATCTCCAGCCCAATCTGCGTCGCTGTATCCGGATAGAATTAGGTCCTTTGATCTGTCGCTGGTTAACTTCAACTCATACTCAGAGGTGCCCATCAGATAACGAACGACTCGTTTTAATTCTGTCCAGTCCCGCTGCGTTGGGTTAGACGATTTTCGGCTGAGTATTGATATTGCTACTGCTATGTCTGGTCTTGAGTTTGAAGCAAGATACAGTAATGCTCCAATTAAACTGTGGTACATAGTGTTGTTTGGTAGATCTTCACTCTCCTGCTGTTTCAAGTAGCCTTGGTCAAGAGGGTACTTAGAATTTTTCGCCTCCTGAAGACCGAACCGTTCTGCTATTTCTCTGATGGATGATTGTTGACTAAGGGAATAGAACCCGTTTTTGTCCTTACTCACCTTAATTCCGAGGAACTGGTTCACAGTTCCCAAACAAGATATATCAAAATGTCTCTTTAACTCTTGCTCCAACCAATCGAGATATCGATCCTCCTTGCATACGACGATCATGTCATCGACATATATGAGTACATAGATCCATTCACCGCTACGAAGTTGCTTCATGTACAGACATACATCCGACTCGGACTGACGAAATCCCATTTCGAGTAATACCTTTTTGACTGTAGAGTGCCACACATTCGCTGACTGTTTAAGTCCGTACAAACTACGATGAAGCTTGCAAACCATTTATTCTTTTCCTGGAACTGCGTAGCCAGGCGGTTGTTGCATAAATACTTCCTCTTCGAGCTTCCCATTGAGATATGCGTTGCGAACATCAATATGCCTCACCTGCAATTTTTTATGCCCTGCCACCGCCAACACTGCCGTGAATCGCATATCTGTCCCATCTTTGCTGGGTTTCCTATTCATATGGGACAAATATGCGATTCACGGCAGAACAGCACTCGAAAGGTTGATTGCATTGCGACCGGTGCGAAAACTTCTCCAAAATCGGTGCCAGGTCGCTGGGAAAACCCTTGCGCGACTAGTCGCGCTTTAAATCGCACTACCTTTCCTGAGGAATCAGTTTTGTGTTTGTACACCCATCGTGAACCAATAACTTGCCGACCGGTTGGTAACGGCACAAGTGACCAAGTTTGCTTAGACAATAATGACTTGTATTCTTCGTCCATAGCACGGATCCATTGATTCTTGTTGGTACATCCGACTGCTTCGCTGAAATTCTGCGGTTCCCTTTCCGATGTCAAAACAACACCCACCACAAATTCGTCATAATGTGATGGAAGCTGTCCTTGATTACTACGCTGAGATCTTCTGATGTTATCTAACTCGATAACAGGCTCTTGAAATAATTCTTCCATTCCAAAACACTCATCGTCAAAGTAAACCGTTTCATCGAAACCTTCGAACTCTGAATCCTCGGTGATAGGGGAGAATGATCCAAAATGCACCCCTGGGGCAAAATGGCCTCACTCATTAAATCACTCATATAATCTGTTGTAGTACATTTATGAACGAATATTACCATTACAATTCATAATTAGTTATCCATCATTGAGCTCCATTGGAAAAATTTAGCAAAATCCCTTCATATTCACTCAAATTTAACGATTTGCTATTCTTCCACCACATCCGTAAGATTGTAGTTCAATCCATTAAGAAAAAACAAACAACCATGCGTTCACCATCATTTTACATGCAATTGAGTCATTTTAGACCACCATTCGGGCGTTTTGCCCCAGGCCTATTTTTAAAACATTTTTTAAATGCGTTAGAAAGTCATGAAAACCTTATATTTTTGAATAAGAGATCATTGTGAAATGTAGCTGGATATGTAAATTTTGCACCTATAGGTTGAAATGGTTGGGTATTTTTGTTTATATGGGCGAAAACATCGAAAAAGCTTAAGGGGTGCATTTTGGACCGTTCTCCCCTACTATCCGCTTTCTCTTTCTCGAACGAGAAATCAATTTGAACTTCTTCTCTTTGATGGTCGTCATCTTCCTCCAGAACAACTGTCGTAGTCGGTTTGATTGTTGTATCCCTTGGCTTCACGATTCGATTAGCGATGTCTGCTTTCCTTTTTGACTGTTGTACTTTCAGCTGCTTATTAGATTCATTGAGTTGTAACTCCTCCTGAACTGCTGAACCGACTTCCAGAAATTTCGCGTCTCGGCTTATGGTGATTTTGTTGGTACGCTTATCCAAGAACCGGTATGCTTTTGAGCCACACGCGTACCCAACAAAGGTCAACTTTTGAGACCTGGTCTGCATCTTACGCCGTTTAGAGTCAGGGATGTAAACGTAAGCATCACACCCGAACACCTTCAAATGGCCAAGATCTGGTTTGTCGCCATTCCAGTTGGATTGGATTTGGATTGGATTTGGATTTGGATTGGATTTGGATTGGCTTTGGGTTGGATTTGGGTTGGATTTGGATTGGATTTGGATTGGATTTGGATTGGATTTGGATTGGATTTAGATTGGATTTGGATTGGAGTTGGATTGGATTTGGATTGGAGTTGGATTGGTGTTGGATTGGATTTGGATTGGATTTGGTTGGATTGGATTTGGATTGGCTTTGGATTGGATTTGGATTGGATTGGATTGGTTTGGATTGGTTTGGATTGGTTTGGATTGGTTTGGATTGGTTTAGATTGGTTTAGATTGGTTGGATTGGACTTGGATTGGTTTGGATAGGATTTGGATAGGATTTGGATTGGTTGGATTGCATTTGGATTGGATTGGTTTGGTTGGATTGGTTTGGATTAGATTTGGATTGGTTTGGATTGGTTTAGATTGGTTTGGATTGGGTTGGATTGGTTTGGATTGGGTTGGATTGGTGTTGGATTGGTTTGGATTGGTTTGGTTTGGATTGGTTGGATTGGCTTTGGATTGGTTTGGATTGGGTTGGATTGGTTTGGATTGGTTGGATTGGTTTGGATTGGTTTAGATTGGTTTAGATTGGTTTGGATTGGACTTGGATTGGTTGGATGGGATTTGGATGGGATTTGGATTGGTTTGGATTGCATTTGGATTGGATTGGTTTGAATTGGATTGGTTTGAATTGGATTGGTTTGGATTGGTTTGGATTGGTTTGAATTGGTTTGGATTGGTTTGGATTGGTTTGGATTGGTTTTGGTTTGGATTGGTTTGGATTGGTTTGGATTGGTTTGGATTGGTTTGGATTGGTTTGGATTGGTTTGGATTGGTTTGGATTGGTTTGGATTGGTTTGGATTGGATCTGTGTTGGTTTGGATTGGTTTGGATTGGTTTGGATTGGTTTGGATTGGTTGGATTGGTTTGGATTGGTTTGGATTGGTTTGGATTGGTTTGGATTGGTTTGGATTGGTTTGGATTGGGTTTGGATTGGTTTGGATTGGTTTGGATTGGTTTGGTTTGGTTTGGATTGGGTTGGATTGGTTTGGATTGGTTTGGATTGGTTTAGATTGGTTTGGATTGGGTTGGATTGGTTGTATTGGTTTGGATTGGTTTGGATTGGTTTGGATTGGGTTGGATTGGGTTGGATTGGGTTGGATTGGTTTGGATTGGTTTGGTTTGGATTGGTTTGGATTGGTTTGGATTGGTTTGGATTGGGTTGGATTGGGTTGGATTGGGTTGGATTGGTTTGGATTGGATTAGATTTGGATTGGTTTGGATTGGTTTGGATTGGTTTGGATTGGTTTGGATTGGTTTGGTTGGTTTGGATTGGTTGGATTGGTTTGGATTGGTTTTGGTTTGGATTGGTTTGGATTGGTTTGGAATGGTTTGGATTGGTTTGGATTGGTTTGGATTGGTTTGGATTGGTTTGGATTGGTTTGGATTGGTTTGGATTGGATCTGGATTGGTTTGGATTGGTTTGGATTGGTTTGGATTGGTTTGGATTGGTTTGGATTGGTTTGGATTGGTTTGGATTGGTTTGGATTGGTTTGGATTGGTTTGGATTGGTTTGGATTGGTTTGGATTGGTTTGGATTGGTTTGGATTGGTTGGATTGGGTTGGATTGGTTTGGATTGGTTTGGATTGGTTTGGATTGGTTGGATTGGTTTGGATTGGGTTGGATTGGGTTGGATTGGGTTGGATTGGATTTGGATTGGTTTGGTTTGGATTGGATTTGGATTGGCTTTGGATTGGTTTGGATTGGGTTGGATTGGTTTGGATTGGTTTGAATTGGTTTGGATTGGTTTGGATTGGTTTGGATTGGTTTAGATTGGTTTAGATTGGTTTGGATTGGGTTGGATTGGGTTGGATTGGGTTGGATTGGTTTGGATTGGTTTGGATTGGATTGGTTTGGATTGGATTGGTTTGGAATTGGATTGTATTTGAATTGGGATTGGTTTGGATTGGTTTGGATTGGGTTGGATTGAGTTGGATTGGTTTGGATTGGATTTGGATTGGTTTGGATTGGTTTGGATTGGCTTTGGATTGGCTTTGGATTGGTTTGGATTGGGTTGGATTGGTTTGGATTGGTTTGGATTGGTTGGATTGGTTTGGATTGGTTTGGATTGGTTTGGATTGGTTTGGATTGGTTTGGATTGGGTTGGATTGGTTTGGATAGGATTTGGATTGGATTGGTTTGGATTGGATTGGTTTGGATTGGATTGGTTTGAATTGGATTGTATTTGAATTGGGTTGGATTGGGTTGGATTGGTTTGGATTGGTTTGTATTTGGATTGGTTTGGATTAGAGTTGGATTGGTTTGGATTGGGTTGGATTGGTTTGGATTGGTTTGGATTGGTTTGGATTGGATTTGGATTGGATTTGGATTGAATTTAGACTGGATTTGGATTGGAGTTGGATTGGATTTGGATTGGAGTTGGATTGGAGTTGGATTGGATTTGGATTGGATTTGGATTGGATTAGGATTGGGTTTGGATTTGGATTTGGATTGGATTTGGATTGGATTTGGATTGGATTTGGATTGGATTGGATTGGTTTGTATTGGTTTGGATTGGTTTGGATTGAATTTGGATTGGATTTGGATTGGGTTTGGATTGGTTTGGATTGGATTGGTTGGATTGGTTTGGATTGGTTGGATTAGTTTTGGATTGGATTCTGATTGGATTTGGATTGGATTTGTGTAGAATGTGGATTAGATTTGGGTTAGATTGGTTTAGTTAATGGTTTAGTAAATCAATAGTTTCAATAGAATTTAAGGACAGTTTAAGGACAGCGTCAATGCTTTAGTGCCATAAAAAATAAATTCACAGCTGTTATTGATATATAAACTACTGCGCCGGTATGAAAAAAAAGAATACAATTAAATTTATGTTTTCGTAATAACACTCAAAAAAAAAATTCCTAACCGAAAAAAAAAGAAAGAGTAGAGACGGTGAATATTGTGGGGAATTAAGTGAGTCCGAAAAATGCATTTGCATTTGTTGGTTACATTGATGGATAAAGTGGAACGTATTTCTTATTTCATGATAAAAATAATGAAATATACAAAAATATTTAAAAATGACATTAATAGAATAAATGATAACGAATTTGAAATTCAATCGTAGTTGGCATTTGAAATGCCAGCATACTAAGAAGCTAATGAGAAGAAATTTGAAATTCAATCTCAGTAGGCTGACAGGAACGGTGAAAATAAACGATCATTCAGTGTTCTGTTTTGAGGCGTGAACATGCGAATTATCCTTCGGTGTTCCGCGCTTGTTTTCGTTGGTGAGAAGCAAATCGGAAGACGAATTTGCTTGGCTACGACAAACTCGTATGGGGTTTTACCGAACGTGATGGCAATCTGTTCTGCACAAATGCCGCTGCTGCTCTCGCCTCTGCCCAATAACGTTTTTCCATATTAGCATCAAGGAGCATACAGACAGCCATCTCTTGCAGGTAGCGATTACGACGTTCAGTGACGCCGTTTTGCTGGGGAGCGTAGCCTGCCGTAAGCTGCATCTCGATGTCCTCTTGTCAATAAAAAACTTTTAATTCGTTGGTAACAAATTCTCCGCCGCGATCGGAACGAATTACTTTCGCTTTCTTTCAAATTTGTTCTCAGCCAGTCTCACGAAATCCTTGATGCAGTCTTTCGCCTCTGATTTATCCTTCAGCAGGTATGTACCTACTATAATCGTCAATTAGCGACAGGAAATATTTGTTGCCACCCGGTGAAACGTTTGACATTGGTCCACACAAATCTGTGTGGATTAGGTCTAAGGGTCGAGAACTCTTCCGTAACGCCTGTTGTGGATATGGCAGCCGAGCCATCTTGCCTTCTAGGCAACACTCACAAACGATCGATGCTCCGCAGTTGATCAATTTCAATCCGGTGACAAGATCTTCTCGCTGTAGCCGATCCAAGACCGTCGGATCACGATGGCCAAACCTGCGGTGCCAGGTATGTTGGCAATTCACAGTATGCCGCTGTCCAACCGCCAAGGATGTACATTCCTCTTCATTGAGCACATATAATCCACCCGATCTTTCACCTTGCACGACGACTTCATTAGACTTGTTCAGAACTGCAACGTCATTCTGCTTGAAAAGCACACTGTATCCACTGTCAGTTATTTTGCTTACTGACAAAAGTCCGCTTTCAAGTTGTGGTACAAACAGAACTTCCTCCAGTTGGATGTCAACAGTACTGCCATTATCGTTCAGCATTTTCACCTTTCCGGATCCGTGTCCTCCAGCTCTTGTGCTTACTCCGTTAGCCATTCGCACTGTAACCGCCGGTGCTTCCTCCAACTGCTCGAAAAACTTCTCGTTGTTTGTCATGTGACATGATGCACCACTATCAATCGTCCACAGTTTGCCCAATTTAACAGCTGCACAAGTGGCTTCGTCCTTCGCATCTTTCGCCGAGAAACAAATCGCCCCACGGTGCGTATCCGTCGCCTGCTTTGCTTTCTGCTGTTGAGTAGTTTTTCCTGGTTTACTTCCAGATGCACCTTCTGTTTCTTTGCTAGTAGCCAGCCACATTCGACAATCTCGTTTGAAATGGCCGGGTTTTTTACAAAAGAAACATACTTTATCCTTGCTCACTTTGTTTGCTTTCAAAGCCTGCTCACCGACTACCATTGATCCGTCTCGATCTTGTCGCTTGCGATATTCATCTAGCAACTTTGTTTTGATGAGCTGCATAGTTATGTCAGCATCCGGACGAGCTTCTAGTGCCGATATCAAGAAGTGGAATGATTCCGGCATGCTTCGTAACACCATGGCGATCATAAGCTTTTCGTCCAATTTGAGACCTGCACCCTCCAAACGCTCGAACAACGAATCCATGTCCAGAAGATGATTCTCCACATTTCCCGATTCACCGAGCTTCATGTCACACAGCCGGATCAGAAGTGACAGCTGTGACGTAATCGTTGCTTTCCCATGGTATGCTTTTAGTGCATCCCATACTGCTTTCGCGCTGGTGCAATTCTTTATAAGGGTGTACTGACTTTGCTCGATGCACAAGCCAATAGTTGCTTTCGCCTTCCTATCCGCACGACTCCATACGTCCGTAATTGGTGTCGGTACCTGGTCCACAATAACGTGCCACAGTTCCTCCCGAGTGAGAAACATTTCCATCTGGAAACGCCACGTTTCGTAGTTGCTGTTCCCGAGCTTCGTAATAGCAAACTTACTGGGATCCGCCATTTTGCTTACAACAACTTGTACCGACCGTCGAAGAAAAAAAAGCGTCGACAATTCGTCCAAAAAGGACACTCCGAAACCACGATTTCCAATCTGGGCCAATAACCTGTTGGCCAGAGTGGACACTCGATACGAGGACAAACGCAAGGAATAACTCGACGTGAGGAAACCGTGAAATAAATAGCGGAACGAGCGCGATAAGAATAACGTGTTATTTATTTGACTTCTTGTAATACACCCAAAAAGATAGAACAGTCCGTGCTGCCAGTATACATGGTTCTGTGTATCAGCGCTTAAGGCGTACTTATACTAACAGTCACGATCGTCTCGGTCCAAGACTTTCTGGTAGCATTCAGGAACATCTAGTGTGGGGGAAAATACGGCAGAGGTTGCTCGAAAACCAGTAAAATAATCAAGCAACTTAACCGGTAGCCTGCGCTCCCGTTCGCTGCGCCTCGACGACTCGCCATGAGCATCGCGTCTATCTGTTGGCGAAGGGAGCGCGACGGTTGTTGGTTTGGTTGGATCGTCCACTTCCGGATCCTTCATCGTTGTCCGAATTTTCTTCATCTCTGACAGGCTCTGGTGTCGCCGACTGGCCAGTCACTTCTTCATCTTTTCCCTCTTGCTCGTACGATGGTAGCACTTCTAAAGGTTTCGCATCTCTGCTTTCAGAAGCGAACAGAAAACATGTTTCGTAGAAACGGACATCACGAGTAATTTCCACCTTCCTGTTTTCTTGCTCCATAGGCGGTATCCATTGAAAGCGTAGCCGATCATGACAATCTCCTGAATCTTGGCATCCAACTTTTTGCGGAGTTTGCCGGGGACCCACGCTTATGCCTAGCATCCAAACACGCGTAGCTTCGACAGATCCGGCTTGGATTCAATCCAACATTCCGCTGTTGTGGTACCCTCCGGCAACGCTGTTGATGGGCTGCGGTTTATTAAATACACCGCTGACAGGGCTGCTGCACACCACATTGACTTCGGCATCAATTAATCAATAAGCATGGTTCTCACTTTTTCCACCAGCCACGCCGTTCTGTTGAGGCGTATAAGGGACGGTTGCTTCGACATGGATGCCCTTCTTTTTGTAGAAGCTTTTCTGCACGGTCGAACCATACTCACGGCCTTGATCCACAGTAAGCTTCGAGGTGCGCAAACCAAAATGCGCTGTCACCAGTGCTTCATACTTCTGGAACTTTTCGAAGATTTCCGACTTCCGCTTCATCAGGTACATCATGGCGAAGTGCGTCTTGTCATCGATAAACGATACAAAATATCTTGATCCGTCCCAAGCTGCTTACCCTGAGCGCACGCATCGCAGAATTGATTCTGGCCTGGCTTGAAGTCGACACCAGTGGCCATCTTCTTCTGCACGATTTTGACCATTCTTTCTTGGCCGAGATGCTCAGGCGACGATGCCACAGCTCGTTTCGTTCCACCTGAAAAGGTTAGCAGTTGAGTTACTCACCTTAATATCAAGCTCGTACAGGTTGCCCTTCATCAGAGCGGTATCGATGATATTGCCATCCTTCTTTAGCACCGCTATGCCCTTGAGGAACAGCACTTCAACGGCAGCAGTTGCCAGCTTTTTCATCGAGACCAGGTTGTCGCGAAGGTCCACGATGTACAGCATCTTTTGCATATTCAAGAGTATGCCGTGGTTGCTGTAACCATTTATCTCGCCCTTTTCCTTCGCCACCATCCTTGGCCACTTTTATGACCACTGGGCACGGCAGCCTTTCGACCGAATGGATAAACGTTTCCTCGTTCACCAAATGGTCACTTGCGCCCGAATTCGGCTTGAAATGGATGACATCACCATTTGACGTGGAAGACTGGTCACGGTGCACCATAATACTCACTCCTTTTTGGCTCGTCGCAGCATGCACTCTCTTGTCCTTCTTGCTGCAGTCCTTCTTCATCTGGCTGATTTAGCCGCACTTGTGACACTGGCCCATGAATTTGTCATCATGCTTGTGACGCTGATGGCCCGCAAACGCCGCTCGTCCATGCGCGGTCCGCACGTTTTTGCTCTTCCACGAGCAGCCATTGCTTGACCAAATCCAAATTTAGGCCCTTTTCCTTAATGTTCTCGAGCGCCGTTACAAGGGGATCGTACGAGTCAGGTAACCTTATGAACAGCTGGGATACGAGATCTCTCAAGCTTCGTACCGGCCGTTTTGAGTTGTTTTTACCAAATCGTCGAACACCAAAAGGTGGGACCACATCGATGCCCCCCTCCTTCATTCGAAGGCGACCAAGCTGTTTTCGCAGAAGCGTTTGACTGGGCACATACTTTTTTGCGAATACGTCGCTCAAGCTTGACCACATCTCCTTCGCGCTGCCATTGTCCCGGACGACTTCCTGTACCTCATCCGCCAAGAATCCAACGATCATGCTTTTCGCTTTTCATTGTCGAACTTCACCTCGTCCTCTTCGGGCAAACCTTCCGTCAGGGTCCGCAGCATGCCAGCCGAATCCAGGAACATTTTTACGCGAAAACTCCAGTTTTCAAAACCAGGTCCAGGTCCAAAACCAGGAATACTAAGGAATCCAGTGCACAGTTTCCTTCAGGGTGCCCATAACCTCTCGTAGGTATGACTGACGGGCTACACAACCGTGTGGCACCGTTGTCAATTCGCTTAAACGCAGCCGCGCTGTTGCCATCTAGCGGCGACGGACGTATGCGTAAAATCACTGTTTTTCAACATGGTGAAGTATTGGAAGTGTATTTTAAAATGCTTTTAAAATGTTATTAACAGTGATATGTTGAAAACTTTTAAATACATATGGTTAGAATTTTGAAAAACTACATGTTAGGCTCCTTATCTACACATGTTTTTTTAATCAAAATAATTCAACTTTCGTGTTACCTATATAAAAGTAAATTAAATGTATAACCCAAAATAATGAACAATTTTTGGCTAAAATGTGTTTTAACGCTTTAATAAGCATTTTAAAATTGACTTCCTATATCCCTTGCTGGGTGAAATAAAAAAGCATCAGCTGATCCCCATTTTGTTTTCTCGCTTTCGTCAGGGCCAATTTAAACCACATGATTTATTCAAGTGTAACATTAATATTTATCTCATTTATCCCATTTATCCGCACTCGATGTAACACACACACACACAACCACACACGCCACTATGTAACCAATGCTACAAATAAAACCTCATTCCAAAGTTATCACCCAAGAGAACCACACGCGTTTCTAATTCTCTACTGCAGAAAAGCTACTCTGCATCAGGTTATGGGCCTGACGCCGGCGGAAAAGTAACGCCATCAAAATTGTTTTTTCCACTAGTTCGCGGTTTATTCGTCGCGGAGACGTAAAGTTCGCGCGTTTACCGGTCGTTCTTCTCGCGAGTGCCATGGAAGGGAATCGATTTTCCCTGCAGAAGCTGAGCAACAGCAACTACCCGACTTGGCGATTCAAGGTCGAGTTGCTGCTCATCCGTGAGGGACTCTGGCGCTATGTACACCCGGGTGTGAAGCCAGAAGAAGAAGAAAACGACGAGTGGGACGAAGGTGATGCGAAGGCGAGAGCCACGATCGGGTTACTGATCGAGGACAATCAGCACGGTCTGATTCGTGCCTCTAGGACAGCCAATGAAGCCTGGGCGGCGCTGCAAAATCATCACCAGAAGGCGAGCTTAATTCCAACACTCCTCCTTAGTGTGCATGCCTCGCAACTTTCTTGGCTCCTTCTAACACCGAGCCTCCCGTCCAGAGCTCCTCCTCGCCGAACAATTCCTCCTGGCCCAATCCGTTGCCCGTACAAATGGCCTCTATCCGACGTTTGCACAGCACCCTCTGTTGACCAGCTCTTGAATGTTCCGACGCTCCTCCTGGACTCCTGCTGACCAGCCAGCATCCTACCGAGCGTTCCAACCACCTGATGAATTCCGTCCGGCGTTACCCAAAACTTACGTGGCTGATCCATGATCCCACAGCGCCACGCGACTTATGCGGCCGATCCATAATCCCACTGCGATAACGTTGACGGCCATAACATACCACTAAGATGGAGAACGGGAATCGTTCCTGGGCCCATGACCTGTTGACCGGAGAAGGGAACCCCTCAATATTTCTTAATCTACCCAAAAGCAAATACAAACAACTGGCGCCTGCTTCCTATCCATCTGCGATCTACAGCGAAGCGTCGCACACTACCTGAGATTCCAACCGTATGACACCCTCACAACTGCCCTTGAAAGCCGGTCGGACGACGACCTAACATTAGAGCTAGTTAAAAGAAAGCTTATGGACGAGGCAGCAAAACGGCAAGGTGCTGGATCAAACTCGGCACTGCGAACCTGTCACAACAATAAGAAGAAAAAGAGGCCCCTCGAATGTTATTATTGCAGAAAACCGGGGCATACACAAAAGGAATGCCGGAAATTCGCCCGTGATTCGGAAAAGGAACCTAAACAAGAAAAAGCCAATAGGAAGAAGGAAACAGTTTCGTTCGCGCTTATCGCAGGAGGAGTAACGGAAGCTGTCAAGCCGTGGGTGGTCGATTCCGGTGCGTCACGGCACACTGTAGCGGAACAAAAGTTCTTCCGGGAGATAAGAAAAAGTGATGTCAAATTTGTCAACCTGGCGGACGGAAAACAAGCGGAGGTGCACGGTGAAGGATGTTGCGTCGTCGATTGCGTCGACGAGCTTGGACATCGTCGGGAAATGAACTTAAGCAACGCACTTTACGCCCCCAGTCTATCGATGAACCTGCTTTCTGTCCCGTCTCTCGTACAAAAGCAAGCTACAGTGGTTTTTGACACGACGAACTACCAACAAACGCTTCGTTCCGCAGCTTGATAGGAAGTTTGCTCTACGTCGCGGTGAACACACGGCCGGACATTTGCGTGGCCGTTTCACTGCTTGGAAGAAAGGTCACCAAGCCAACCAATCGAGACTGGACTGAAGCAAAGAGGACTCTCCGATACCTCAAGGCCACGATCTGGCGAAACTGAATGCTTTGTCGACGCAGACTGGGCCGGCGACGAAGGCGATAGGAAATCTCATTCCGGGTTTCTCCTGAAATTCGGTGGTGGTCTCATCGACTGGGGAACACGAAAACAATCGTGTGTCGCCCTGTCCTCAATGGAGGCCGAATTCATCGCGCTAGCTGATGGGTGTCAGCAGTTAATGTGGTACCGGAAGTTGCTCAACGACATCAAACAAGCTCCGCCCCATCCGATCATCGTCTGGGAAGATAATCAATCGTGCATAAAAATCGTCGACTCAGAGCGTCTTGAAAGGCGCTCCAAACACATTGACACGAAGTACGCCTACACCAAGGACCTTCAGCAGCAGAAAATCATCGAACTCCGCTACATGCCAACGGAGCGCATGGAGGCAGACCTTATGACAAAGCCATTGGATCGAATCAAGTTGGAGAGGCACCGTTCGGCCATAGGCGTTAAGGAGTCTGTTAAGTCAATAAAAAACGAACTGATCCGGTTAACAGTTGAAATAGAAGAGAGCATCTTTATTACTTTTATACAACAGCAAACCTCTTGTGGTTATATACAATTTCCTCTTATGTACTTACTATCAGAAGGATGACAGCTGTCATCTTTAACAGATCGATACAAGGGATAGGAATTGGGACACACTGAATATAATATATTCCTAATTGAGTATATGACAACTCCTCCCTTATTTAGTTCATACTTATATCACTATCTAATAATATCGATTTGATAATATAAACAAACGACTGTATTCGTATATATTTAGATCATGTTGTATTTTATACCTATAATTCTCGATTGCATTTAGTAGCTGAACTCAATACCTTTTTTACTCGAAACTACTTAGTAGTACAAAAATTCATTATGGCTAGATTTCTGTTTCTTTCTATTCGAACGCCTCAACACAAATGGCGCCTTCGAACTTCCTGATGGAAAAACTTCAACACATTCCTGCAACGCTCCCGGGTGTAGTTCATTTCTGGCGGGTGGTGGAGCCTCGACGTCAAACCCGTGGAACGGTTCATCATCCTCAGAATCGACAAATTTTCGCTTGTGTGTCCGTACTGTTGTCTCATCTCCTCCCACATGAAACGAAACATTTCGCCTTCGTTCATTGGTTTTGACTAGCTTTATCTGCCCCCTGTGGGCCGTTAGGAGATGGGCTCCGATGGCAATCTGAATCCACGTCGCTATCGTAGTCCATTCTCAATCTTTTAAAATATTCATGCGGATCCTCCAGACTTGCTGTATCTCCTACAAATTTAACCGGATGTTTTTGCTGGTTGAGGTATTTGTAACAACTTTTTTGAATATGTCCTCTAGCGTTACAAAAATGGCAGATAAAATTTGCATACCGTCCTTTTGTCTGTGATCTAGATCTAGAACGATATCCGCCATTCTGATATTGGGTGCGTCTATCCTCATTTCGATACCTTTCTCTGCCCCTTCTTTCGAAATCCTTATCGCCATAACCCTTTCTTTCTTCCCTTGTGTCCTTCCAACCCAATCTGTGCTTTACCGAATTCACTCCATGGTTTCTGTTAATCGCTTGCGAACTACTTGCTGTTACTTCTTTTGTTTTCAAAATACGTTCTGCCACTTTTAACGTCAGATTCTCTTCGCCTAAAAGCTTTTGCTGCAAATCCTTGTCATGCACACCATAAACCAATTGATCCCTAATTGCTGAATCCCTAAACTCACCGAAATCACATGTCTCAGCTAGTAATTTCACGTCTAATAGAAAATTTTCATTCGTCTCACTTGGCCCTTGAACTCTACATCTAAACTTGTAACGCATCACTATATCCGATTCTACTTTATCGTATCTCTCTTTTAATTTTTTTATAATGTCCGCATAAGAAACAGTTCTAAGGTCCGTTGCAGGATAAAGACGTTTCAATTCTTGGAACACCGTTATCCCACACAAACTAAGAAAAATATCTTTTTTCTTACCCTCCGCAATGTCGTTACTAGAGAAGATATATTCCATCTGCTCGACATAATGCGAGAACGAAGTTCCTTGGACATAAGGATCAATTGAACCAATTAGTCCCATAGTGCACAATTAGTTTACGACTTGAAATTTGAAACGAAATGCAGTCAAATGGCGTCTATTTGCAAAAGGAAAAGGAACAATATAATCATGTACCTTTGTCTAGCAAACTGCTGCTTGCCAAACCCTCCTATTGTTGCCGGTCTCGCCCCGGATCCGATCGATTCCCGCGCCTTTGATCCAATCGATTCCTGCGCCGCTGGTTGTCCGCCTACGCTTAAGTTACCATCTCCTCCAACGCTCGTGTTGATCCTCTTGGTCGGTCGATGTTCCCAAAACGATCGATCCCGATACGCACCGATGTGCCACGTATCCTCTCAGCTATCATTCACTGTTATCCGAACTATTCAGATTTCCGCACCGATGAATGCCTTTAATACTTTCCACCTCTGTTCTCGGAATATCGACTAACTGGCCTAGCGTTATTGCTCAGAGGCTCTTTGGCTTGCTTCCGTTACAGCCTGTACCAGGGAATCAACTCAACCTGGCTCGCTTTCAAATGCCCAAGCAAAAGAACAAAACTAGCGTCACTTTCGACCGACTATAAATGAAAACAAGAGAATAGAAACTTTTACTACAAATTCACAAAGCAAGCATTCTTTGTCAAACAAAACAATCACTAAACAATTGACTTCTTTCAACACTTTTCAATTTCAAGCTCTCAGCTCCGATACTGCCTTTCCAAAAAAATGGTCACCAATTACCTTTAATCCGAATATAATCCGCCTCTGTATACCCTTGCTACCGTCCGACGCAAGCTAACCCGGAGCAGCCAACAACTTCTGTACGTTTTTATCACTTTCACACGCGAATAACTACTTTTTTTACTCTCGTCGCCACTGTTAAGTCAATAAAAAACGAACTGATCCGGTTAACAGTTGAAATAGAAGAGAGCATCTTTATTACTTTTATACAACAGCAAACCTCTTGTGGTTATATACAATTTCCTCTTATGTACACAGAGAGAAATAAAATTGTGCTTCTGAGAATATCGCACTTTCGTTTTGAAAGTAGTTCGTTTTTAGTAATTTTGAGTAACGAAACTTTTACTTTGAATGCAAAATTTTCTATTTGAAAGTTTTTCAGTCAACAAAACATTGTAGCTTTGAAAGCGAAAATTGTTCAAATGAGAGATAAAATAATTTTGAATCAACTTTTTATTTGATTGATTTGGCAACACTGGCTATAATCAAAAACAATCTGGCAACTATACGAGCAGTCAACGGCTGGACTGGAAAAATAACTCCGTATCAAGGAAAAAATGAGTGCTGCTCCTATATAATTTCCTTCGACGAAGTAAATTTACAGGTAAACATTATCTAACTCTTTTCGATGCGAAAACTCCAAGGTCTTGTCTTCTATTTATTGATCATCGTATAGATGTTGAAAGAGCATGGGATGGACTCTGGATATTTCATCGAGTACCTAACAGGAATCGAGCGTCCGGCAGTTAATATTATATACGTGAGTTTGTACTATACTCACTAGAAAGCTAGAAATTTGATGATGCTAATATTTAATTTCGTTCGTTAGATGTTTACCATAAGCCGTTTCGACTTCGACTATACTAAGTTTAAACCGAGATTTAAACAGAGGATAAAACATTTGCGACAAAATCCCGCGGAACACCGAACAATGAAGGCAAAACGAAAAGATATAACCACTACCCTTGCCACTACCACCTTTAAATGCAACCCTGGCGGCACAAAATTTTGAAAAAAATATGAAGGTCATAAAATGTTAATTGCAAAACGATCAAAAGTATAATAAAATGGAAGCAAAATAATGAATTTGGAATGTTTTTAATTTTATTTTGACAAAACTAAATTAAAAATTGCATGTGAAATTAAGAAGAAACACAATTGTTATTTTGAAAGTATCACTAGTTGATTCTAATGTGATATTCACCTTTTATTTTGAAAGGAAAATGTTGTGTTGAAAACATTCCTCTTGTCAAAGTTCTTGCCGAGGTAACATTTTTTGCATTGGTAGATTTAACAGTCCTATACTTTCTACTGAAAATCACTAACTAATTTTCTTAATTTCACCAACGTTTTTTTAATTTTACCAACGATTTTTTTTGTGTGTACTTACTATCAGAAGGATGACAGCTGTCATCTTTAACAGATCGATACAAGGGATAGGAATTGGGACACACTGAATATAATATGTTCCTAATTGAGTATATGACAGAGTCCACAGACACATCCAACTGACAACGCTGAGGAGGAGTGACGGGCTACACAACCGTGTGGCACCGTTGTCAATTTAAACCACATGATTTTAAACCAATCTAGTCAGTATATTACCGACATAAGACTTTTGGGAAATCGTCAGACACTCTTCGCTTCGTTGGATGTCTAGGCCAAGGAAATTACTCACTTCACCTAAATCCTTTATCCGAAAGTGTTTGAAAAGCTCCCTCTTAATCCATTCGACATCTCGCATGTCCCTACCAAAGACCAGTATGTCATCAACATATAGAATAAAATATTAGTTTTTATTCTTATGCATATATATATAGACATGTGTCTGATTCGGTGTTTTGGAACCCCAGACTTTTTACTGTCTGATTAAATTTTAGGTTCCAAGTTCGTCCAGCCTGTTTTAGCCCATATAGACTTTTGTTCAAGCGGCAAAATGTTTCTTTTTCGTTCGCACTGGTAGGCAACCTCATAAAGATTTCTTCTTCCAGGCTTCCATTAAGGAATGCAGTTTTAAGGTTCCCCCAAACATACGCGATGCGACAGTCGCGACGCGATTCTATCACTTGGCGACAGCGATTCTGTCGCCATTGGTATGGAAACGTAAATAGAACATTGCTTGCAGCGACACAACGATAGAATCGCGACGACTAGTTGTCGCCGTCGCGGCGATGAAATCGCTTAGGTCTGGGGAAGCCTTTAACGTCCATCCAATTGGTGAACGAACATACTGTTCTGGATAGCCAAGGACAAAAATGTCCAAATTGTGGTCATTTTTGCAACTGGTGCGAAGGTTTCGCCATAGTCCAGTCTTGGACGTTGCGAACAACCTTTGGTAACCAAGCGAGCTTTGTATCGAGGGTTACCATCTTCTGACTTAATCGAAAAAGTCCACATGGAATTGATTGGTTTTCTTCCTTGTGGTATTTCTTTCACCAAAGTCCAAGTGTTATTATCATGTAATGCCTTCATCCATTGCATGCTTCCACTGATACCAGTCATTTCGTTTCATTAATTCATTGATCGTTCGAGGGACTTCCCCTGAATAGTGTAATAGTACGAAACTTGTCTCGTAATCTCGGAGCCAATTTGGACGATGAGTCACCCTCTGACTATGGCGTTGAGACATTGGTTCAACATCACCATGTCCAGGATAATTCTCACTTCCATCATCCTCTGCTTCTACGAATTCATCGTCACTATTATTGTCATTCTCTGGGACTTCCACCGGATCAATCGGATCCACAGCCTCGGCTACGGGAATATCGGGAATATCAGTAATAACAGTAATCCTGACTAAATCTGTCCTCTTTGTTTTTCCCTAGACGGGAAGAACTAAAAGGATAAACCGATTCGTCGAAAATTCTGTCCCTTGAAACGACAATTTTCTTGCCGTCGTTATCCCACAACCGATAACCCATTGGCGCATACCCTACCATAATCAGCAATTTGCTTTTCGCATCCAGCTTCGAACGAAGATGTTTATTGATGTGTGCGTAGGCAGCGCATCCAAACACTCTTATGTAACTCACATCAGGTTTATTTCCAAACCACATTTCATATGGAGTCCTCAAATTTGCTAAGGCATTTGTCGCAGTACGATTTGTGAGAAAAGGCGAAGTATATAACGTTTCACCCCACAGATACATAGGAACATTTCCTTCATGTATCATCGTCCGTACTCAATGAGAATAAATAGAAGGTGAGGGAGAAGACCAAATGCAAGTGTATTAGTGGATGATGAAAAATGTAAACAGTAAATGGTGACGTACATATTTGCACGGCTTCTTATGGGAGCTCGTTCGAATGTAGTAGTGAAAGATTTTCCGCCATACACAAAAGGCACGCACACAATATATGGATTTCCATACCTTAGTATTTATTTACATTGGTCCGTACTTTATCCATCAATGTCCGATTCATCCTCTCACTCACCCCATTCTGTTGGGGAGTATAGGGTACAATCGACAACATTTGGATTCCTTTTCTTTCGCAAAAGGTCTTGAATTCAATACCGAAATACTCGCCCCCATTATCTGACCGCACCGTAACCGTGATATCTCGCTTAACTTTTCAAAAGTACCTAAGTAACATTTTTTTCATGAATTAATTTGAATAGCGCAATCAACAGAACAACATGAAATCTATTGATTGCAGTATTCAAATTAATTCATGAAAAAAATGTTACTTAGGTCCTTTTGAAAAGTTAAGCGAGATTTGTTCACAGAAAAATGGGCGGATGCCATAGCTTTAACTTGCATAAATTTCTCAAGCATAATATAATATTTAGCGCACGCGAGTCTCATGAAGCTTGTGTACACGCCCGTTACAAATCACTCAGAGACTGAGTGAAATTGTATTGCCGTCTCTTTTTTTCCCATGGAAAAGTTACTCAATTTTCGTAAAAAGTGGAACTACTCACATTAACGTTAGTGAATACCTCACATTAACGTTAGTGAGTCGCATTGAGACATCTCAAAGCGATTAGCTCATGCGCTGTTTGCCATGCAAACCTTTCCAAACAACAGCGGATGTGCGTAATACTTGTGACACATATATGATACCAATATCACTGTACAGCATAAAATCATATGTCTGTCACCCAGAATCACGCTGGTATCACGATAGCACGATGATTTCCGTACCCTGCCCTTCGACCGTTGTATTGTACGAAACAGAACATAATTTGTTGTTTTGAAATGTCAAATACGCTGTTTGGCATATGAAATTAAAACAAACATTTGCAAGCTGACTGAGTAAAATTCGTTTTTCTGCAATTCCGGATGATATTTTTCACATTTCACATTTCAACATTAGCAAATAATTATTCGTAAGCCCATTATTTGCTACAATTACGCTCTGAAGATGTCTTCCTATTGATTTTGCCAGTTCTTGGGTTGTTTCCGGGAGGATCTACCGTCACTTTGAGTTCTGTATCGTGTGATTTCGAATATTTTGAGCAAGGATCCCATGGGTTTTAATTGGAATGAGGTCTGGGGATTGCGAAGGATGCGGGATCTTTGATTTGCCATTAGTTAGCATCTACTTTTTTAGATGGGAAGAATGTTTTGTACCGTTGTTTTGGACAAATTTGAAATTGGATCTATGACCCAATTGAACGGTGCTGGCTTTATCCTTCATAATGTCCAAATGAATTGAACGATCAGTGCCGTTTGCACTGAAATCACTCCAAACCATAGAATAGAGTGATAAACGTCCGCAGAAATAATTGCTCTGCGGAATATTTGCTAGAACTCGCATATTTCTGCTAAAATACCTGTACGAAAAATTGGAAAACTAAGACGCTTTCATATCGATGAATGAACTGCTGACGCGAATCCACAATTTATTCAAAAAATGTGGGTAAATATTGTGTAATACTCATAAGAACTATGTATGGTAACAGTTTATGATTTCTATACATTTTGATGAAAAATATAGTTTTGGAAAGCGGTAGCAGAGTGTAAAATAATCGATTTTTTTTGGTGAAGTCCATTTTTCTTCATTTGTCAGTTCACTTCCGACACATTCATAGTCGGCTCTGGACAGTCAATATTCAGTTGAATATTAGTCATTGAATATTTATGCACATTTTACAAATTGATAAATTATCTGAAATCTGAACACGTTTCAAATGAGTGAAGTGATTTATCACACAGGACTGAATCCGATTTTCATTCGCGAGGCACTTTCAGCGGTAAACATCAACATAAAAAATGCAAATTATGTTTTTTCTGCACATAGTAAACACATTCAGTGACAGTCGAATGAATGAGTTCGTGGAGTAGTCGTCTGACTATGTCATTCTATGTTTTGAATATTCATGCGATGTTTGTCAAAATTCGGACCGAAGTTGCTTCATGAAGATGAATATTTTATGCTCTGAGCGGTAGAATCAGTTTCAAAACAAGCTGTCAAATAGATACAACGGTGGAAAGAAAAGATGTGTGTCATCTTGTCACTGTACGCGTACAGCGTGATACGAAAATCATTGTGCGGAAATCATATGTCTGTCGATAGTATAAAACAGCTTGGGCGGGAAATTTTCATTCAATAATATTGTCGCCTAAGTAACGCCAGCTATGCATTCCTAGCGCATGAGATGAGTCTCATGAGACGTACATTGAGACACGCTCACTCAGTTATTTTATGCGCGCTAGCTTCTCTCGTCGCACTATATCGATGCTACGTGAGCTTTTGTAGCTCATGGCACACTGTCTCATCCGTGTATACACGAGAGTTAAGAGACTCTGCTCCCTAACTTTACCCAAGCGTATACTTTCGCTTTCCGGATAAAGATCCAGGTAGTACAGTCCGTTGATTCTTTTACCCGTTACTAGCAAAACGCCATCACTATCTCTGATCTCCACTCCACCATTGCGAAACAAAACGGATTTACCTGTTTCCTCAATAAGAGCTACAGAAAGGATGTTTGCATTCAATTCGGGAATAAAAAGCACATTGTAAATTTCCAAACGTTGGCGTTTATTATTTCTAACAGTAAAATTTCCCATTTTGCAACATTTCAGCACCGCCCCATCCTTCGCAGTTCCCACCTGTAGTTCTGGGGCATCCCACAGGCGATTAAACAGCTCGATGTCATGCGCCATGTGTCGCGTTGCCCCCGAGTCGAGCAGGATGGGAAACTTAACCGGCATTTCCTCCAGATTGATTTGACGCACTCGTTCATCACGTACGGCGTCCGTGACGACGGACTCTGCGACTTGCACCGGTAATGGGACTTTCACCATGTAGGCACCCTCTTGCCGTGCGAGCAGAGCCACATCACCATTGCTACCTTGCGCGCTCGCCATGTTGGCAAGCAGAGCCAATTCACGGTTGTTTCCATCGCAATCTCGCCCGCTGTTTAGATCCATGCGACCCATTCGTCGTTCCGTCTCCAGCCGCCGACGAAGCACGAAGCAGTTTCGTTTCTTGTGGCCGACTTTCTTACACTCGAAACACACGGTTGTTTTCTTCTTCTGCTTCTTCTGGGGCTTGATGTTTTCGCTCATCATGGCAACGTGATGGTTTCCTCCTTGACTTGATGATCTGGCAGTTTCTTCGGCGTCCAAAAAAATACGCTGTATCTGTTCTTTCGTCATCTGATTTAAATCTTTTTTCCGGACAACCGACAGCGCCCCAAGGACGTGTTCATTTTTTTCTGGAATAGCCACGAGCAACGTTTCCACCACTTCCTTGTGAGGTACAGCCTCTTCCATACTGTCTAGTTAGCTTATTAGCGAGGGCAATTCCTGTTTACATTGTGCTAATATTACGCTAGTATTGTCGGACAGTGCATTGTCCGCTAGAACTAGCTCATATGTAAACGGGCCATTAGTGATGGGAAATTTTACGTGCGAAAAGTATATAATCGAACACGAACAACCAACATTGCCGTCGTGCCTGAGCTTTGGAATAGCTCAATCAGATAATCCATTATGTCTTTTGCATACTGGCATTGGAACACTTGCCCCATGGCGTCGGCATCCAAAATTCGTTGACGGCTTCATCGTCTTCTTTAAGACGTTTCTCCATTTTGGCTTTACGAGCCGTTTCTTGATCAGCAGTCTCGTTTGCTGCCGGCTGCGCAAAATCCTCCTCAAGAGGCGTTTTGGCAAGGGTATGAAGAAAACCTTCATGTTTCAAGTGCTGTTCCATCCGTTTTCTCCAAAACGGAAAGGATTTTTCATCCCCTTTGAATATTGGTACAGCAACTCGCTTCTGTCGACCGTCCATCTTAGTACCATTAGGATTGTCTTGTCAAAATTAAGTTTATATATTGATTCCCCAGCGTACCGTGGCCCTGGGCCCATAACCTATTAAATTGAGACTCAGTGGGATTAGTCACCACCTGAGGGCTAAATATGTGTTTAGACTCAGCGAAAAAACTTCCACATGAGGGCAGGTTCAATATTCGCCTAATGGAAGTACTGAGGAATTCTTTCTTTCGTAGGTATGGTTCTGATGGATACAAGGAAAGGAATTCCTCCTTCTCCTTTGTCCTCTCGGAATCCACTGAACAACTAGACAAGTAAGTTAAAAATGGAAGTACTGAGAAATTCTTTCTTTCTTAAGTATGGTTCTGATGGATACAAGGAAAGGAATTCCTCCTTCTCTTTTGTCCTCTCGGAACCCACTGAACAACTAGACAAGTAAGTTAATCTTAACTCTACTTTATTCTACTTAAAAAAGTTTGTCATCAAGTGACAAAGGTCGATTTGTTCATTTTCAGTTGCATTTGTGGCTTACATCTACACTACTACCTATGGCCAACCATCTTCATTAGCGATGCGTATCTTTACCTCTGGTTTCTGTTTTATAAACATGTTTGTTTATTTGCCGGTTCGGCACTCGAGTCACTTTTCTGTGCGGAGATGGATTCTGCAATCATTAATGATGATAGGATCTAATTACATGCCCTACTGTAAATAAAAATTGCATTTCAACAGGAGGAAGCCTACATCAGACTGAAAAGCGAAGCTAAACGGATTGGACTAGTCATCAACACGTCAAAGACGAAGTACATGATAGGAAGAGGCTCAAGAGAGGTCAATGAAAGCCACCCACCACGAGTTTCTGTCAGTGATGACGAAATCGATGTGATTGAAGAATTCGTGTACTTGGGCTCACTGGTGACCGCCGATAACGATACCAGCAGAGAAATTCGGAGACGCATCATGGCAGGAAATCGTACGTATTTTGGACTCCGCAAAACGCTTCGATCGAATAGAGTTCGCCGCCGTACCAAACTGACAATCTACAAAACGCTTATTAGACCGGTAGTTCTCTACGGACACGAGACCTGGACGATGCTCGTGGAGGACCAACGCGCACTGGGAGTTTTCGAAAGGAAAGTGCTGCGTACCATCTATGGTGGGGTGCAGATGGCGGACGGTACGTGAAGGAGGCGAATGAACCACGAGTTGCATCAGCTGTTGGGAGAACCATCCATCGTTTACACCGTGAAAATCGGAATATTGCGGTCAGGCATGTAGCCATAATGTTGGACAGTAATCCGGTGAAAATGATTCTCGACAACGATCCGACGGGACCAAGAAAGCGAGGTGCATAGCGGGCAAGGTAGATCGATCAGGTGGAGGACGATTTGCGGACCCACCGCAGACTGCGAGGTTGGCAAAGTGCAGCCATGGACCGAGCTGAATGGAGAAGACTTATGTGCAGCACAGGTTACTCCGACTTTAGTCCGGTAAATAACAAAAAAAATAGTATGTGAGAAGGCTTGAATCAGCGTATACATTGTTTCCGATGACAATTAGGAGTTTAGGAGAGTGTTCTGTATTTCGGGAGTGTGGTCATTTATAAGCTAGTATACAAACTTAGACCTACAACATAGAGCATACAACATAGAGCGTTCAATGTCATTAATATTTCGCGCAGCTGTTGGCTTGCGCATGTATCAGCATAAACAAAAATGGTTAAGGTCGCTTTAATGGCCAAAACTATGTGAGAGTGGTATGGAGTGAAATGTAGAAAGTTGTCCGGCAATAAATGCATGTAAGGATTTGTAATATGATAGGGTTTGCTCAGTGTCTGGCAAACAGACATAATTTATGATGGTCTATTTATGATAGTATTTTTTATCCGGGATGTTTTATATTATTGTTATTTATTCAAATTTGAAACCATGATGTTGAGCCAAGCTTATTTTGGTGTGCAGTTTTTCGAAGGAATTAATCGGTTTCTCAAGTGCAACAGATGGTCACCTTCGTGTCATTTAAATAACCCTAGAGGAAAACAAGAATTGCATCCTATGCTAGAAGTTCTTTTTTGCGTTTTTCATGAGAGAAGAAGGGGAATGTGGGGTTTGAGAAAAATGTCTTTAGCGTGTGTTCATAGATTCACTCCTCAACGAGTCAATCGGCGAACAGCAAGCTATGACTCTGCCTCTTCCAGTCAGATCTTGGGGGCATGCATACGCATCCACGGGGAGTCAAAGTCATATAATTTCGTTCTGGCCATTAAGGGCCACACACTGGTGTTCCCTTGTTTAACGTAGGGCACTCGTAGTGGCGATGTTCCTCGTTGCACACGCGACAAGGCTGATGTTTAGTTGGTGGGGTCGTTGCTCGCTGCTTCCTGATTCATGGATGGCTTGGAATTTCCTTCCTTTATCATAGCTGCCTGCCTGAACTTTGACAGAACCTTCGCCCATAACCGACGCTTATGTAGCTCTGCAATAAGTCACGCATAAGTATTACGGCGCTAAAGCCAGCCAAGTATGCAGGAAATAAAAAAAATACTTCATTTCCGGTATCATAATCAATTTGTATTTACAGCACTTAGATAACATAGGTTCATTCACTGAAATGCCGTTTTAATAACTTGCTCTGCCTCCTGGGCATGCCATGAACTGACGCCTACTGCAATTGTGGATCCTTCGTAGCGTCCTCGATACTTGATCTGTGAAAAAAATAATAGAATCAGATTGTGAAGAACTTTTTAAGAACTAACATTTGAATACCCACCCTCTTTCCACACATATTTTCGAACCGGGGTTGCACGAAAGTCCATGCACCCATATTGCGATGCTCCTCTTGGCTCCACACGACATCCTGTAAATTGTTATACTTGGCCAGCTCTTCCTGAATTCGGTGCACCGGGAAGGGGCATAGCGATTCCAGTCTCACGATCGCCACTTCGCTGTTCTTGCTGGCCAGTCGCTCATTGTTCAGGTTGTAATAATGCTTTCCACTGCACAGGATAACCCGTTTGACCTTCTTCGGATCGCCTATCGTTGCGTCTCCGATCACCGTTTGGAATGACGTACCTGGGGCAAACTCGGCGTGGCTCGAAACGCATTCCGACAGTCGGAGCAGCGTCTTCGGCGCTACCACGATCAGCGGTTTTCGGTAGTTTCGTATTTGCTGACGGCGCAGAGCGTGGAAATACTGCGCTGGCGTGGATGGGTTGATCACTTCGAAGTTGACGTCGTCGCCATCCGGTGTGGATTCCTTCGAGTCGGTCATCTGTAGGAAACGTTCCATTCTACAGGAGCTGTGTTCGGATGCGGCCCCATCGAAACCGTGCGGGAGAAGCATCACCAAACCGTTGCACACCATCCACTTAGCTGCAGACGGATATATTTGTTAAGATTAGAACTCGTTGATCGACCACAAAACCCCTAGGAAGGATACTCACTTTCACCGGTTGTTAGGAATGTATCGATTATAATCTGCGCTCCGTTGAAGAAGTCCCCGAATTGAGCCTCCCAAATGACCAGGTTATTTGGATTGTCAATTGCCATACCGTACTCAAATCCAAGAACCGCCTCTTCGGACAGAATACTGTTCGCCAATTCCAGCTTTCCACCAGCGCCGCCTTGAAGATCGTTCAGCGGGATGTAAACTTCGTTGGTGTTTTGGTCGATGAACATTGCGTGCCGCTGGGAGAATGTACCTCGGCCAATGTCCTCCCCACTGATTCGTACGTTGCATCCCTGATACATGAGGCTTCCGATGGCCATGGCTTCGGCGGTGGCCCAGTCGATCCGGTTACCTTCGTTGATTTTACGAAGCCTAGCTGCTACATGGTGCTTCTGCAGGTGAGGATGAAGGGCAAAATCGGGCGGATACTCGACGCTGGTTTGCGCAACGTAGTTCAGCAAACTGTAGTCCACTCCGGTATTCCAAACTGTGATCTCGTTTCCTGCCTGTTGGATACCGCTCCACTGGGCCTGGAAATAGCTCTGTTCGGGTTGGTAGCTGTTGACGCTTTGGAGTTCAGCGTTGAGAAATTCGTGGTGACCCTTGACGATGGTATCGATGTCATTTTGGGTGAGATCTCCTGATTCTAATAACTTATTGGCGTAGAGGTCTGGGACCGAGCCGCGGTTGTGAATTACTTTATACAGCAAGGGGCTGGTGAATGTTGGATCATCCAGTTCGTTGTGTCCCCAGCGGCGGAAACAGTTCAGATCGATAAAGACATCTCTTCCGAATTTTTGCTGATAGTCGAAGGCCAGTTTGGTGATCTTTGTTAGTGCTTCGGGGTCATCGCCATTCACGTGGAATACCGGAGCCATGATACTTTTGGCCAGATCGGATGCATAGCGAGTACCGCGACCGCGGTCGCCCGGGGTAGTGAACCCGACCTGGTTGTTGACGATCATATGGATCGATCCTCCGACGTCGAAGTGAGGAACTTCGGCCATCATAAGACACTCCTGGTTGATACCTTGGCCGACAAACGCGGCATCGCCATGCAGCTGAATGTTTAGGACTTTTGAGGAGTTGGTTGGATTCAACTGGTAGGGACCGTCCTGGAGGGTCAGTTGCTTGGCACGAGCCTTACCCATTGAGACGGGATTTACCGCTTCAAGGTGCGATGGGTTGTGAAGCATATTCAGGTGGATAGTTTTGCCGTTGATGTTTAAGTCCGTTGAGGTATCTGTGAAAAAAGAACTGGTAAATCAACAGAATAGTTCCAATGAGCATTCTACTTACGAAAGTGGCTAGCAATGTCGCACATGGCTTTCGCATTCGCCGGGAACTCTGGCAGTCCTTTGAACTTACGAAATATCTTTACCGGTCTAGTCTGGAAAAGTGTGGTCAGCACGTTCAGTTTTCCTCGGTGCGGCATTCCAATGACGATGTTGCTCAGGTCAGCTTCTGCTGCACTGAGGAACAATTGCCGATAGAAGGCCATAATACTTTCCGCTCCTTCGCCACCGTAACGCTTAACAGTTGGGAATTTGGTGGCTAGGAAATTGTCGAACGCTTGAGATTTGAGAAGAAGTTCGGCAATTTCTTTCTTATCCGAGGTGTTCAGGGTAGTTTGAAACAACTGTTCGTAATTTTCCGTTAGCCATTCGCGTTCGTGTTCGTTCTCGATATAAGCTAACTCAATGCTGCAAGTACCGCAGTAGATTTGCTTAAGCAGTTGTTCTAGCTGTTCAACTGTTAATGCGGATACTGAGACTGAATTAACAACTCCGGGTAAATCGACGCTGTCATAGCGAGAAAGTCCGAACTGTGAGTAGTCCAACAGGTGCTTATCGGTACCCGTAGGCTCCTGGAAGGAAACGGGGTTGATCGAGGCCACTCGATGGGCATGATTGCGGAAAGACTCAATCCATCGGTAGGCCTTACTTTGCTGTGCTCGGGCATCGAGGATGCTTTTGTCCACTGGAATGAGACAAATCTTTCAGATAACGGCTATCTTCGCGAGGGCACAACAATATATGAACAGTAGTGATAAGAAGTAATCTGCGCAAATCGCGATCAGTCGTATGCCTATTCGAGTGGAGCATATTTGACATTACGGCTCAAGATAACGAGTTTACCCCCGCTGGGCAAATGAGATTTTGGCAATCGCCTGATTACAGCGCTACAGATCTTAAGATATTTTAAAATTCTGGGTTTGAATTACTTACACTGGAATGTATTGACCGGCTTTGGCTTAAACCCGAATACGCCTTTTGTACTGTGATACTGTCTGCTTATTATTCTATGCATCTTTCTTCCTTTAGCAGAGTTCTGAAAAATCATAAATTTCATTAACATGAAAACGGCCACGTAGCAAAATCCTCATCATGTACTTACCGAAACAGCACAGGATAGCCTCCAGTTGTCAAGAGGGCGATACGTACAGGAGGAAGAATACTGATAGTTGTTTTCGCAGTCCCGTACCGGGGGATCGAGTCGGTGGCTACCTGCTCGCGATTTGCGTAGGAACGGGACGAGAGTTCAAATGAAACTGAGAGTATGTTGTCCACTGCGTTGTGTCCGATGGCGATGGTGACGCGCACACATAATCACATTTTATTATCACCGATTCTATTTTGAACCGAACCGCACTGGAGGCGCGAGCGCACCACTTTGCGAACCAGTCCCATCCATATGCGCAATGCAAGCCGGGTAGAAGCTGAGAATGTATGCAGCGCGTAAGACTCAACTTCGACGCAAGGCGATGTATAGAATGGTGTGTGATGGGGGCTTGTCTGGATAGGGATCGACGCCGATCGAAACCTGCTCTTGATATATTTTGAACCAATTTTATTTTTAATAGGTACCTACTGATTATTTTGATAGGTAGTAATACAATTTTGTTCTATGAAAGCAATTGCTCAACTTACGGTTCATAGTCCACCACCGTGACATGTTATACATAGTTTAAAATCTCAGTTCATGCACAATGGAAAACATAATTTAAGTATCTAAAGATCACCATCCTTCTACAGAACTCGAACTCACTATCCGGTTACGAACGACCTTCGATGGATAGCTTTAAGTCTAAATATCCATTCATGAAGTGTGTTCAGAATGCTATATGAAGAACACTAAGATGTGCTCATCGCTACGCTAGTGATGAGGGATCTCTGTAGTTTCATATCCAAAAGACCTGAAAACTATTTCACAGCTATTGTGAACTTGAGCTACTACACGCCTCGCTACACGTTAACTTTCATCAACTATCGGGCCAGGTTGCTGCCCAAAATCTAACCCGAAACGACACCTCGATGATAAAATACAATGGGCTCCAGTCGTCCGGATAAAAACAGGACCTCCAACAATGGCGACTAATGTCCTACACGTGAACTTCCACCATGCTCGAAGCGCCACGGATGTGCTCTAATGGAACTTGACATACTTACACACTTGGGGTAGCAGGGAGTATTTCCAGGGGCTTAACGACCCTCCCAAAGGCTTTTGCGAGTTAGGGGACCTGCCTAGAGCGTGGTGGAGTTCGGCAGTTTGCTCTGTTAAACCACTGCAAAAAGTTACATGTTTCCGCAAGCAGGACCTACCAAAGCGATAAGGTCCTGATTATGGCATTCTAGCCGCATGTTATCAGACTTTGTCTTGTCTGACATTCTACCTTATTAGTAGAGCCGCGTGACACAGACTCGAAACGGCGAGTGGGCTAATGGCTAGGCTGTGTCCACTAAAACCGTGGGGGGCTTATAGCACGCAGTTCAATGCTCGACACCTTCGTGGCTTTCGCTGTTCTGGCTTAAGTATCAACCCTCGCATGGCCTCCATACGGCATGCAAAGATAACCATGGGATCATTCAAGGCGACTACTCCAGTGGGAATCGACGACAACCACAATTCATTTTCCATTTATTTAGTCTACATCTAAACAGACAACACTGAATCAACAATTTGACGACACAATACACGGTTCGAGGCCGCATCTCCATCCTCGAATACGCCTTACGCTCGCCAAGTCGTTCTGTACCTGGTCGGCCCACCTCGCTCGCTGCGCTCCTCGTTCTCTTGTACCTGCCGGATCGGATGCAAACACCATATTTGCAGGGTTGCTGTCCGGCTTTCTTGCAACACGTCCTGCCCATCGTACGTTTCCGGCTTTAGCTACCTTCTGGATACTTGGGTCGCCGTAGAGCTGGGCGAGCTCATGGTTCATTCTTCGCCGCCACACACCGTCTTCTTGCACACCGCCAAAGATGGTCCTAAGCACCCGTCTCTCGAATACTCCGAGTGCCAAGTCCTCCTCGAGCATTGTCCATATTTCATGTCCGTAGAGGACAACCGGTCTTATTAGCGTCTTAGCGTGCGGCGGCGAATCTTTTTCGACCCCAGTTTCTTCTGAAGCCCGTAATAGGCCCGACTTCCACAGATGATGCGCCTTCGTAATTCACGACTAACGTTGTTGTCAGCCGTTAGCAAGGATCCGAGGTAGACGAATTCCTCGACCACCTCAAAGGTATCCCCGTCTATCGTAACACTGCTTCCCAGGCGGGCCCTGTCGCGCTCGGTTCCGCCCACAAGCATGTACTTTGTCTTTGACGCAACTTTTATTGCTTTATTGATTCACGTTTCAGGCGGGTGTACAGTTCTGCCACCTTTGCAAATGTTCGACAATGTCCATGTCATCCGCGAAGCAAATAAATTGACTGGATCTGTTGAAAATCGTACCCCGGCTGTTACACCCGGCTCTCCGCATGACACCTTCTAGCGCAATGTTGAACAGCAGGCACGAAAGTTTATCACCTTGTCTTAGTCCCCGGCGCGATTCGAACGAACTGGAGTGTTCGCCCGAAATCTTCACACAGTTTTGCACACCATCCACCGTTGCTTTGATCAGTCTGGTAAGCTTCCCAGGGAAGCTGTTCTCGTCCATAATTTTCCATAGCTCTACGCGGTCTATACTGTCGTATGCCGCCTTGAAATCAACGAACAGATGGTGCGTTGGGACCTGGTATTCCCGGCATTTTGAAGGATTTGCCGTACAGTAAAGATCTGGTCCGTTGTCGAGCGGCCGTCAACGAAGCGGCCGTCCCACGAACTCGTTCACTAATGGTGACAGACGACGGAAGATGATCTGGGATATCACTTTGTAGGTGGCATTAAGGATGGTGATGGCTCGAAAGTTCTCACACTCCAGCTTGTTGCCTTTCTTGTAGATGGGGCATATTACCCCTTTCTTCCACTTCTCCGGTTGCTGTTCAGTTTCCCAGATTCTGACTATCAATTTGTGCAAGGCAAGTGGCAAGTGGCTAGCTTTTCCGGGCCCATCTTGATGAGCTCAGATCCGATACCATCCTTACCAGCTGCTTTATTGGTCTTTAGCTGTTGGATGGCATCCTTAACTTCCCTCAAGGTGGGAGCTCGTTGGCTTCCATCGTCCGCTGAACCCTCCGCTGCCTTGACTTTCACTGTCTGTACTCTCAGCGCCATTCAAATGTTCTTCGTAGTGCTGCTTCCACCTTTCGATCACCACACGTTCGTCCATCAAGATGCTCCCATCCTTATCCCGGCACATTTCGGCTCGCGGCACGAAGCCTTTGCGGGATGCGTTGAGCTTCTGGTAGAACTTGCGTGTTTCTTGAGCACAGCTGTTCCATCTCCTCGCACTCCGCTTTTTCCAGGCGGCGTTTCTTCTTCTAAAAAGGCGGGTCTGCTGTCTCCGCTTCGGTCTATAACGTTCCACGTTCTGCTGGGTACCTTGCTGCCGCGCGACCGCCCGCGCTGCGTTCTTCTCCTCTAGAATCTGTCGGCACTCTTCATCGAACCAATCGTGCCATCGAACCAATCGTGCCAGCTGAGCGTAAGTGCGTCCTTATCATCATCAGTGCTTCCAGAGTGTAAAGGTATCAAATTTGTTTCTCTAGATCGAATCGGACCTTAACCATTAAAAAAAAGAGATAACAGCCCTTGGGTTACGCGTGTAGACCTTAAGGCTTAAACTCCAGGAAATTTTTGGATGACCTGAAACTGAACAGTAATTGAAGACATATCTAATTTTGTTTTATGGATGGAATAGGACATGAACCAGTTTTTAAAAGAGATATCAGCCCTTTGGTTATTTGTTTAGATCTTAGGGGTGATTCAAATATGACGTCCACTACTTTTTGGGATTTCTAGACCCCCTCTCCCCCTCTGTCACGCTTTTTTGTATACCTAGTACATGTACTGCCACAAAATCTTAGACCCCCTCCCCCCCTATAACCTGTGACATCATTGTTGAACGACCCTTTAAGGTATTGGTTACGCATGTAGACTCCCGGGAATTCTAGTATTATCTGGAATGGAACACTTGTTGAAGGCAAATGTTGAAGAGAGTGTGTTCGGTTCCGAACGTGTAATTTTTGTTTATACTTTTGTGTGTTATCTATATGTATGAAATTTGCGATAATTGATTCGAACCTATGATTAGTTTAGTCTATAGATGTACATTAAAATAGTACCTTTCCCTTAAATCGTAAACAAAAAATAAATTTGAATTCAATCTTGTAATTAACAAAGCAAGCTCTGCCCACCAGGAACAGTTAGGTTTTGTTGTATTGGCGTTGCCATGGTAATGGGTGGAGCTTGGAGATTAGTTTAATGTCCATCTGACACACACACATTCAAACAATTTAACTATAAATAACCAGGCACTTTCGTGCAGATTTTGAATTTTGTATTTGACTGTCAACGAATATACATCGAGAGGAAAAGCGAACCCGGAGTTTTATTCTGCTACCAGACCACCATCCAGATCCAGTTTCTACTGCGCTGCTGCAAGAGAACCGATTGCTGCTGCTGATCCACTACCATACAGTCCACCCGTTCTGCCGCTCATCGGAGCATCGTTGGAGGAATCAAACAGTCAAGAATTGTCCGTTCGATACGATCCACATTAGACCTCACCAGTGGTAATCTAATGTGGACACCGTTTCGACTGCACACGGACAATCTGTTGCTTTCCTCAGTCAAGATCCCCGCTGCTGGAGCCTCAACAAGAAACAACATTGTATCCCAGCGAGCCGATCCATTATAAGACCCTTCCGGTAATCTTTCGTGGATATCGGTTCGCCTTGCACATGGATTACATGTTGTTCTCTGGCCTGTTGAGTGTTAGCCAGTAGCAAAATTTTGACTGCACCCCCGGAAGGAAGAGTCCGTTTCCCGTTTCCGTTTTTGACGTTGTGCACCGCACATTGTTGGGTCCGTTTCCGTCTCATTCGTGACGTTGTGCACCGCACAGAGTGCCTTCTAATAGGTTTACTTTTGGATGACAATATTGCTTAAATTTTTTTTCACGTGCGGTAAAAAAAGACCGTAAAACAAGGTGACGTATAATAAACTGCCGTAAAAAGATGGTTGAGTGTATTAGAAACCTATACAGAACTTGTTGAATTCTACTCAGATAATTCCCGATGGTTAATCTATCCTACTCCGACAGGGAGTTTTCCTGCGTTTTTTCTTTTTCAAATAATATTTTTTAGTGGGATATCTTCACTTATTATAATACTTACGAGTTAGTATTATTCCACTCCATTCCTCAACTTGACTATAACTCATTACAAATTAGTCACACTAACGTTTATAATCAGAAGCTGTGGCAAACAGTTCGATAGAGCCGAAGGCGAAAGAGAAGATTTTACAGCTAGTCAGCGAGCAGCACATCTGTGACTTATGCATGACCAAAATTACGTTGTATTTAAGTTTCTGCAACCAAATGGAACTGAATTTTATTGCTTATGGCCTGTCGTGATTTGACCATTCTAACCGAGCAGTACCCGTTCATCTCACTCGAAGCGGAACCCCAAGCAACCAAAAGTTCGTCATTACATAACAAAATCCCCTTTGAAGTTTCTAAGAGTTCATATAAGTTCCGACAGTACTTTCTAGCTGACTAAGAGGCTAATTATGTTTTGAAGTTACTTCTGGCTAGCTCCAAAAACCTAGGCTACAGCTAATTTTGGTCATGCAGTAATAGATAGAGCTAGGCAGGCTCCACAAACCCAATTTTACACCCAGATCAGAGAAGCAATCAATATTTATCTCCGCTCATCAAATCTTACATGTTCCTACTCCAAAAAACAGGTTTCACAACGCTAATCTTGCCAATCTCCCTATCATCAAGTCTTACATGTTCTAACTCCAAAAACCAGGCTCCACAATGCCATCCAAATCCAAATCAGAAAAACGATTAATAATCGTCTCCGCTCAACAAATCTTACATGTTCCAACTACAAAAACCAGGATTCACAACGTCAATATTGCATCTTTATCAGAAAAAACCCGACTTAATCCACCTACAGTGAACGCAACCCTTCTTACACTTTTGAATGGTTGTGTGTGCCCAGTTCATATTACAATTTCTATGCATATGACCTTCAATTGAATATAAAATAACTGATATTATCATGCTTTTATCGATTTCAAAATAAAAAAAGGGATATTTCTGGAAATTTAACAATTTTTAAAAAATCCAAATGACTGCAGATTTGATTTGCCGCCTTAAATGGCAATATTACAGCTTCTGTTTAAGCCCAAAAGAGTTCAAATCGGGTCATAGACGGCTGAGATATTGGTGTGACAATTCTTCATTAGTAGTCTGAAAATATGTCTCATATTCGTATTTCACAGATATCTCTGAAACCGAATTTCCGATTGCAGAAAAAAATTAATGAGTCCAATGACAAAAACATAGCTTTCGTTTAAAGATAAAATCGCACAAATCGGTCCAAGGACGACTGAGATCTTGTTGGGACATATTTTACCAATGTGTGAAGTTGATACGTCTAATGCTTTATGTTCGTATTTCAGAGATA
>NW_026942117.1:0-14006 GCF_024139115.2 Armigeres subalbatus
GTGGAAGTGCGAAAGGAACGAGAGTCTCCGATCAATGGAGACTCCAAGAACTTCCACAATCTTTTTGTTGGAGATGGGTTAGTCACCCAACCAGCGGAATGAGGACGTGTCCTCGAACGCATTTGCTGGTTTAAGAGTCTACCAAGTTCTGAACAACAGCAAGGAGGTTGCCGGAAAATCCCCATTCTTGCCACTGTTAGAAGTCCTGATGAAGTCCTTTGAAATGTTCTAGCACACGGATGCTTGCCGTCGTTGTAGGCGTTCTGCAGTACATCTTCCAGATATCCGAAGTATGATTTACAAAGCTTTCCACGGCTTTGAAGACATCTCTTGTCAGAGAAATAGGTCGGTACATTGTGACATCTCGACAAGAAATGTTTTTTTATGGATGGGTACAACGAGGCTTTTCCGCCATTCATCCGGAAAGATTCGATCAGACCATGCTTGGTTGATCAACCCAAGAACCAGATTTTGGCGGAGTTGGGAAAGTTTTTGATGATAAAATAACCAACTGCAGCGGAAAACGCAGAATTTAAATTGGCGTTTTGTGAACCCGGGGGGACTCGAAAGATGGAGAGTGGCCGCTGAACCTCAGCTGGATAATCGCTAACGGAAACTAAGGCTGTGAACCATTCCAGCGATTCGTTTAACTTTTAGTTAAAATTTGACAGTTCGATGGTTATTTTCCCACCGGGGTTAAAATTTTACCCCGAAACCGTCCCATTTGAGTTTTGACAGATTGATAGTTATTTGGAACGAAATAGATTTGGTGTCAATTTTCTCGCGAACAAAGTCTAACTAGCGAACTGTCAAATCTAACCATGCTCCGGAGCAGGGTTATTTTTAACCTCAAAGAAATAACCATCGAACTGTCAAATTTTAACTAAAAGTTGAACAAAGTTCAAAGTTCACAGTCTAAATAAATTACAATTATTTTTATTATACATTATTAATTATTCCGTGGAATGAAAACTTATTTCGAATTTAAGATTATTGAAGCCTTGATATTCGATGATATCAGAAATGTATGATTTTGAGTAATTTTATATTTCCAGTATACCTCTGAAGCCCCATACAGACAAATACAGACATTTTACTGAGATTAACACAGACATTTAAAAATTGTATCTGGCATCCCTGCGTTGAACTGTATCCGGCGGGACCATGCCGATCGAAATTGACGCACGCTAAAGCAGTTGAAGAGCTATACGAGGTTGCTGTGGAAGTTTACATTCTTCTAGCATTATACCTACTCGCTCTCTGTTTCGCACACCATGTTGCTGTTTGCTCATTTGACTGCAACACTTTTATCAAATATACTATTGTCGCGCTAATATTTTTCTAAAATGCTGCGGCGGTCTAACACTCGCAGGCTCGACTGCGAAGGTAAACGTCAAGATAGCCGCCGTGTTAAAAGATAGGCAGAATTTTCCCGCTCAAAATAAAACCACGTGCTTTTCGCGAAATGACAGCAGTGCTCGATTGTATTAGTGAGAGGCAACCGGAGTCACTGAGTACATGGAGAGTGTTTATCATGGCAAGTGCATACAGTGGGTGAGATTTTCATTGACACTGTTGTGTTTAGTGACCGTTGCGATTACCTGAATAGCAACCAGCAGGAAGCCGCAGTATTCTATTTTATTTCGAGATGCATAATATATTAACAATATGATTCACTCTCACGAAATTCTGGCGACCCCACATGTGGCGCCAACTCGCGTCCAAAAAGTTCGATACACGTTATAATTAAACTACCCAACATATGACGATCGTTATACACTTTTACGGAGCCGAATTTATTGAATTCAACATTTGGCTAGCAAACATTACCGCTAGGCAATGGTTAAACTCACTGGTATTTTTAAACAGCAAGGAAGTGACCCTGATCAATTTACTTATGTTTTGTTACACTTTTTGAATTTAAATGTAAATTAACAAAATTCGTAGAGATTTATAGATTTATGATTTATAGATATATAGATGCATAAGAGTTTACAAAATGATTGTTTGAGCTCGAAAAACGATGGAATTCCGACATTCAAGACTTGAGGATTTTTGAAAACGTGACGATTTTTATCACATTTTCAGAGATGATATGATCAAAATATTTCACCTACTTGTGAGATGAGAATTAGGGTGGTTCAAAAATTGATTTTGCTCCACAGTGCTTATCTGATTCTTTGTTCAGAGTGTCCTCTGAAAATTTGAGCTCATTTGGATTAAAACTGATTTAGCACAAGCCGTTTCAAGTTTGCATGCAAATTAGTATGGAGAAAATTATTTTTTCGTTGTACTGTTAATGACGTTTCCCCATCAAGCGCAGGTTAAAAGAAAACCTACATAGCTTAAAGGAATACTCAATACTCAGTGAAAACCGCATCTCAATTAATTTTTCCAATAATTCATGATTAAACAATGTTTTCACCACGCAAAACACTTTTTTGGTAGTTGATTTGCATAATAAATATATTAGGGACAAATATCAATATATTCAAGGGAGATCAGGGATAGTGCTGTTACAATTATTTTAAATTGAATGCTCAAAACTATATTATTTTGAGAGTGCGTGGTGTTAATTTTTTTTTCGAAGCTTTTTTTGACAGCTACGGCAGCCAAATTCCCTTTTTTTCCCTAAATACTCTTATAATAGGGTAATAGTTCCGATAGTCGTGGGTGTTCCTATAGTTGCGGTAGTGCTGTTTTTACACAATCTATGTATTAAACGCAGCAAACCATGCATTCTATCAATTTGTTGATCTGTCATTACACGAAGTAGAAGAAAACAATTTGAGAATTGCATCAAAATCGGTAAAGTATCATTAAAATACCTTATATTTCTCTCTGCTTTGCACCAATAGTTGCGGTAGTGTTCCTATAGTTGCGAGTCCTACAGGAAAACAATGGGATTCGCAACTATAGGAACACGAATTAAAAAATACCGCAACTATTGGAACACTGCACCAATAATTGGAGGTATCATTTTAGGTAGGAAAGATAAATTATGCAGCGATCGGATAACTCTTCGTTTAAAATATATTTGATGAGCTTCCGAATGCGTACTTAAGGTAAGCGAAATAAAGTATAGGCGTGGTGTAAGCGAACGAATAGTGGTGGATCGTGCTTAGTTCCTCCACTATTGGGTCTTTTACCCTAGGTTTATAGTGGTTGTTAAGTACAAATTTAGTACGTCACAGCACCTACACAGTGTTATCAGCGAAGTGTCTACCTGGACTTCAGAACTTGCGCCAAAGATGACAACGCTGTCAGGGGAATTGTCAGCAATCGTAAACACAAACTAATGTGCACATCATGAAATCGCAACGTGAACTTCAACATTTATAATTTGTTATTCTAAGTTATTAAATACACCGTAATTTGTGCAATAAATCTGTACCAACTAGAATTGGCAGGTATATGAAGCCCTGTAGAAATTATGAATTGTGCCAATTATTAAATTAATTTCTAGATTTTCTCTACCGAGATCGAGGCTCGGATTGAGGTTACAAAACCCATATTTATCCAGGAATCTTAATTAATTTTCTAAGCAACAAAGGTAAACTACTTAAACCTAAAATGTACTTAATATCTAATGCTTAAGTACCCTAGATACATCGCTGTGCCCCTAGCAAGTCCCATACACGAATTCAGGTCACGGGAAATTAAGTTTACTTGAACTCATGAAACGTATGTATAGAATATGCCGCATAATCAAATAACCTAACCGATGTAAATTTCATTATAGGAATTTTTTAACCGTCCCTGAATAAACGAGTTAAGAAATCGGATACTGTCTATTATTGTTACTGCCGTAACAAATTAAAAATTCGTTTCCCGTGCAAATCAAAGTGGGACTGAAATATGGCACCGCTTGCACCACCCGAACATAACTGTCCGCTGTGTCAATCCGATGACGATAGCCATATGGTTAGCTGCGACCGATGTAACGAATGGTACCACTTCGAATGCGTCGGAGTGACGGACGATATCGCCAACCATTCTTGGGTTTGTCTGAAATGCACGAAAACAGATGCCTTAAATCCGCCATCCAAATCTACTGGTGCAACGTCCAAAGCTTCGAAGCCTCAGGAGACTGAGCAATTAGACGGCCCTCGAAAATTGGCCCCACCGGTCGCACCCGCTCAAACATCACAACCTCTCCAGTTATCAGTAGACTTGCAGCTAAAATGCTCGAAGAAGAACGTGCCATTGAGCGAAAATATCTTATGCGAAAATACCAGCTAATGATGGAAGCTTCCAGAACCGCGAATCATCCTACACTCTCACTCGGATGACAGTTTTTACAATCCACCATGCCACTCCTCTCCACTACGACCAGTTCCATCCATCGCACCCGAGCTCCATCTCCTTGAAGGTACAAGAGGAGCGAACGAGACAGCATTGCTGAATTCTAGCCAAATTGCTGCTCGTCATGCAGTGTCAAAAGAGTTACCCGTTTATAGTGGCGAGCCAGAGGAATGGCCACTATTTATCGCTACATATGAAAATACAACCAAACTATGCGGATACACGCCGGAAGAGAACATGGTCCGGTTACAACGATGTCTTCGCGGCAAAGCACTGGAGGCAGTCAAGTGCCAGTTATTACACCCGGCTAATTTGGAACACGCGCTTGCTACGCTACGAATGTTGTTTGGTCGTCCGGAAATCATAGTTCACAGCCTTATCGAAAAGATCAACAAAATTCCGGCGCCTAGAGCAGACAGACTCGGCACGCTCATAGACTTCGCCCTCGCAGTGAGAAACATGGTTGCCACCGTGAAAGCTTGCAACTTGGAGGAGCATCTATATAACATCACCCTACTCCAAGGCCTAGTGGAGCGATTGCCAACAATGGTTAAACTGAATTGGGCGACACACCGGGTACGGCTTGGAACAGTATCACTTTTAGAGTTCAGCGATTGGTTATATACCATGGCAGAAGCAGCAAGTACAGTCACGATGTCGCCTGCTACGTCTGTTTGTAACGATGCAAGATCCCGTCGAAGTGGCCATAGAGAGGATGGATTTCTAAACGTCCACACCGAAAACCAACAAAGGTATGTATCGCCACAACGACCGAGAGGTAACTGTGTCGTTTGTGAACGATCTTGCAGTGCTACTGAAATTTGCCCAGAGTTTCTAAATATGAACCATTCCGATCGTTGGACTACACTACGCGAACACAAGCTTTGTAGAACTTGCCTTGGAACGCATCGAGGACCTTGTCGATGCAATGACATCTGCGGCAAAATGGCTGCACCTACAAGCATCATCGTCTATTACATAATGAACGCAACGAAGCATTCAACGGCGCTGCTAGGAATCCTGTACAATCCTATGTAGGTGAAAACCCAACAACCAACATCAACTTTACCCAACAAAACTGTAATACTCACAGGCTAAACGAGAAATCGGTGTTGTTTCAATATATTCCTATTGCTCTACATCACAACGGAAACACAGTACATACCTACGCATTCGTGGACTGCGGATCCGACATAACATTACTCGAAGAGGATTTAGCCGCTGATTTGAACCTGCATGGTGAAAAACATCCTTTGTGCATCCGTTGGACTGCCGATCACTGTCGTTTTGAAAACTCTACCGAGCGAGTTTCACTCCAAGTATCCGGATTAGGTAACAAAACCCATAAGTACATACTACCTGATGTATTTACGGTAAAGGACCTGAAACTACCAACACAGTCACTCGACGCAAACAAACTGCGTAAACGATATAGTTACCTCAGAGGGCTATCCGTTGAATCTTACTTCAATGTTCGTCCCCGACTGCTTATTGGAATGAACAACATCCGGCTCGGTCATGCTTTGGATAGCCGTGAGGGTAGAGAAAACGAACCTATCGCAACTAGAACACGTCTTGGCTGGACTATCTTTGGAACCTGTTCAGATGATCACCCCAAACCAGTAACCGCACCCTACAGCTTCCACATATGTTTGCACTCAAACTTCGGAGAAGATACGCTGCACGACGCGGTCAAAGATTATTTCGCCCTTGACAACGTAGGCATTACGGCACCGACAAAGGAACTGTTATCGGTAGAAGACGAGCGTGCTATGGCGATCCTACGTTCTAATACACACTTTGAATGTGGTCGATACACTACGCGCCTACTATGGAAATATGACGACATACGATTACCGAACAACAAAGCTATGGCACTTAGACGCCACGATTGCCTCTTGAAAAGAATGACACGTGAACCAGCCTTAGGTGAAATACTGAAGAAGAAGATAGCCGATTACGCGCAGAAAGGGTATATCCGCAAACTTTCGTCTGACGAAATACGGCAACGTGGCAATCGTACTTGGTACCTTCCCATTTTTCCTGTCTTCAACCCGAATAAACCGGGCAAAGTTCGTATCGTTTGGGATGCCGCTGCTGCTGTAGCTGGCACGTCGCTGAACTCCGTACTCCTAAAGGGTCCAGACCACCTGGAACCTCTGCCATTCGTACTGTATAAATTTCGTGAGCGCCGAATCGCTCTATGCGGAGACATCGAAGAAATGTTCCACCGTGTCAAGATAAGTGAAGAGGATCAACAAAGCCAACGATTTTTGTTCCAGAACAATATGGATGTAAGTGAACCGGATGAATACATTATGACCGTCATGACGTTCGGCGCTACTTGCTCGCCTAGTAGTGCAAATTTCGTCATCAATGAAAACGCAAATCGTTTTCGGAAGAACTTCCTACAGCAGTCGGAGCTATTCGGAAAAACCACTATGTGGACGACATGCTAGTTAGCATTAACTCTGAAGCGGAAGCTATACAACTGGCAAAGGAAGTCCATTTCATTCACCGAAAAGGGGGTTTTAACATGAGAGGTTGGATCTCCAACTCTCCAGCAGTCATGCAGGCACTGAACGGTAGTGACACCCCCGAAAGAAGTTTGGACTTCAACAAAGCAACCGCCATAGAGAAAGTATTGGGAATGTGGTGGAACATTGAAGCAGATCAGTTTCAGTTCAAACTTCGCACAGAACGCCATGTGGACCTGTTATCTGGCACAAAACACCCCACTAAGCGAGAAATACTCAGCATGCTCATGTCTATCTACGACCCTCTCGGTCTGATTGCGAATTTTCTCATGCCATTGAAACTGTTACTACAGGAAATTTGGCGATCAGGAGTAACCTGGGACGAACCGATTGAATCTTGTCACCTACATAAATGGAAGTTGTGGTTGAGCTACCTTCCGCGAGCTGCGTCTGTACGAATTCCTCGCTGTTATATCTCGAAACCATCATACGAACTAATGCACATCGAACTGCATACATTTGTGGATGCGAGCGAACTCGGTTATTGTGCCGTGTCTTATCTACAGGTTGAACAAGCTGACTATATTGAGTGTGCGTTAATAGGTGCCAAAACAAGGGTTGCGCCGCTTAAATTTGTCTCTATTCCGCGCCTAGAACTTCAAGCGGCTGTAATCGGCACCCGCCTCGCTAAGAGCATCCAAGAAGGACATTCCATTCGTATCGCACACCGTTATTTCTGGACAGATGCTGTAGATGTACTGTGCTGGTTGCGCTCAGACCATCGTGCATACTCAACATTTGTTGCATATCGTGTGAGCGATATTTTGGAGCACACTGATATCGCGGAGTGGAGGTATGTTCCAACCAAAGAAAACGTAGCGGACGAAGGCACGAAGTGTAAACGACAACCAAGGTTCGATGCAGAAAGCAGATGGACAAGAGGACCATCGTTCATTTGGAGACCAAGTATAGCCTGGCCCTTGGAACCATCTCTAAAAAACACGACAGCATCAGAATTGCGACGGTGCATGCTGCATCATTCAGCAGTTCCAGTTCTTCGTGATTGCTTACAACCAGAAGCATATTCTAATTGGAATCATTTGAGACGAGTAACCGCTTTAGTGACAAGGTTCCCACATAATCTAAAACGCAAAATTTCTGGTGAACCCCTTTCTGTTGGCCCATTAACGCGCACAGAACTTCTGAAAGCGGAGCTGTTCCACTATAAGCGCGCACAAGAGGACGTGTATGCTGATGAAATGGCCCTTTTGAGAGCTCCTAGGACAGGTGACCAAACACTCCCGAAAAGTAATCGGCTATTCAAACTTAGCCCTACTATTGATGACGATGAAATATTACGTATTCATGGTCGCATCGATGCGTGTGAGTATGTCGGAACCAATACTAAATATCCAATTATATTACCACGAGGGCATCCACTCACAAAGTTGGTGCTCCAAAGTATACATGAAATGTACCATCACCAATGTCACGAAACTTTTGTCAACGAGGCACGCAAGAAATTCTACATCCCCAAACTTCGTATGGAATGCAAAAAGGTCCGTTCTGAGTGTCAGCGTTGTAAAGTACGCCGCGCGCAACCAACACCACCAGCGATGGGGAACCTTCCCAAAGCACGCTTAGCAGCTTTCATCCGGCCCTTCTCATACGTCGGAATTGACTATTTCGGGCCCTTTCAAGTGGTAGTCGGACGTCGTATCGAAAAGCGTTGGGGAGTTCTAGTGACATGCCTTACAGTGCGTGCCATACACATCGAGTTAGTTCACAGTCTTGACACAAACTCGTGCATTATGGCTATGCGTAATTGCTTTGCGCGTCGCGGTGTCCCTGTGCAAATAATCAGTGATAGAGGCACTAACTTCATCGGTGCCGAAAAGGAGTTAAAGAAATCTTTAGCGGCGATTAACCAAGAGTCTATTATGAGAGAGTTCACAACACCGTCAACGTCGTGGGTGTTCAATCCTCCAGCTACACCACATATGGGTGGCTCGTGGGAAAGGCTGATACAATCAGTGAAAAAGGTCCTATACGAGATTCAGCCAACTCGCTTACCCAGAGACGAAGTTCTTAGGAACAGCTTGATAGAAATTGAAAACATAGTGAACAGCAGACCACTCACACATGTGCCAATAGAGGATGAATCATCGCCAGCGTTAACTCCCAATCATTTTTTGGTAGGATCCTCCAACGGACTCAAGCCTCTAGTGCCATTCGATGCCAGTGAAGCTGCTTTGAGGCAATCGTTCAAGACATCGCAAGTTCTCGCCAACTATTTCTGGAAGCGCTGGATTAGTGAGAATCTCCCGATTATCACTCGGAGGACCAAATGGTTTGCACCAGTGAAACCTATCTCGGTTGGTGATATAGTCATCGTCGTCGATCCCAAGCAACCGAGGAATTGTTGGCCAAAGGGAGAGTGTTAGCTACGCTACTCGCCAAGGATGGTCAAGTCCGACAAGCAACTGTGCAGACTTCTGGAGGATTTTTCAAAGATCAGCAGTTAATCTAGCGGTACTTGATGTAGGTGCAAATACAAGTGCGCCGGACCAGGGTCCAACCACTGGGGGGGGAGAATGTTAAGTACAAACTTGGTACGTCACAGCACCTACACAGTGTTATCAGCGAAGTGTCTACCTGGACTTCAGAACTTGCGCCAAAGATGACAACGCTGTCAGGGGAATTGTCAGCAATCGTAAACACAAACTAATGTGCACATCATGAAATCGCAACGTGAACTTCAACATTTATAATTTGTTATTCTAAGTTATTAAATACACCGTAATTTGTGCAATTAATCTGTACCAACTAGAATTGGCAGGTATATGAATCCCTGTAGAAATTATTAATTGTGCCAATTATTAAATTAATTTCTAGATTTTCTCTACCGAGATCGAGGCTCGGATTGAGGTTACAAAACCCATATTTATCCAGGAATCTTAATTAATTTTCTAAGCAACAAAGGTAAACTACTTAAACCTAAAATGTACTTAATATCTAATGCTTAAGTACCCTAGATACATCGCTGTGCCCCTAGCAAGTCCCATACACGAATTCAGGTCACGGAAATTAAGTTTACTTGAACTCATGAAACGTATGTATAGAATAAGCCGCATAATCAAATAACCTAACCGATGTAAATTTCATTATAGGAATTTTTAACCGTCCCTGAATAAACGAGTTAAGAAATCGGATACTGTCTATTATTGTTACTGCCGTAACAGTGGTTATCTAGAGAGGGCCACTTGGCCATATTTTACACTTATAGTGGTCATCGGGAAGTTGTCGTGTAATATTGGGTTTTATTATTAGATCTTATAAATTGATCTTGAAAACCATCCCTAGAACGGAATAAAACTTGTAATGTTGCTTGGGATATCACCGCATGGCTAAGGAAGGCTTTTATATTGCTATGGTAGATTATTGTTTAGCATGATCAATCGTTTTGAATAATTTTATGACACCAGTTAAACTTATTCATTCGCATACCAAGTTTCAATTTTGGCAGGTGTTGAGAAAGAATTTGGTATATATATGTAAAAAAGATATCGAACCAGTGCATAATCTCCATCCAAGCGTTTCTCAGCTGTTTTCAGAGGATTACATACATTCATCGAGTTTGGCTTCGTTATGCTCTTTAACGCTTGAGCTTCAATAACCAAGTTATTTATACTATAACTTGGTAATAATCGATTCCTCCTTAATTTTTTATATGATGATTGGAAGAAAAAAATCGAGGAAACTCATTTAGTAGTGACGTGGTAAATAATTGACTGTTTTACAGCTAAAAGGTTTCGTTTAAGGGAGAAAAAAAAGTTGTTTAGGACTCCTCGGTAGATTTTTTTCAAATAGTCACGAAATGAAAGCTTTTCCCATGGGAAAACTGTCAAAACGCACGCAAACGTATCCATTGTGTTTGGCCCACAAGAGCTATATTTTCACGTAGTGAAAGTATTAGCGATGCTTATTTTTTTGTCACACACCGCGTTGTTAAATTTTACACCGATTTTATGAAACCAATGATGATTTCTTTTCAAATTAACTCGCATGCATAATCCCATTTTTGAGAATTCCCAAATTGTTATCAATTTTTGAATATTATTTGACAGAGAGAAACGAACTTTTATGGACAAACTGCCCGATATGAGAGTCTGATATAAATACAATTCAAACATAATTACGTTTGTGGTACAATCTCTCTGTATAAAAATGAGTTTGCATTTCCTTTGAGGCAATATAACTCACGAACGGGTTGACCGATTTGTACGGGTTTCTCATTAATTGATTCGTCTTGAGGACTGCTGTGTTATAAAATATCACTAAATTTTGAGGAGAAAGTTGAGAAATTGTGAAAATACAATTTTGATGCGAGTACGAGTACCCAATACGATCGCGCTAAAAATGTTCTAGAGTGCGGCGCTGAATGAACTCAACAATTGACAGTAAGAATGCAAAATATAGTCGACTCGGTAAATCTCGATGTTCTATATCTCGATATCTCTGCCTATGTCGATGGTTTCCTCGGTCCCTTCAATCTACATACATTTTGGCTTTCTACACCTCGATAACTTCCCTATCTCGAAATCTTTCTATCCCGATGTGTTGTAATCGTATTTTGTTCTGGATTCACTCTTCTTATGTCGATATGTTCAAATTTTTAGGCTACTAGACCATATTTGGACGATAACAATACAGATCAACAATAAGTAATGATATTTGTTTTGTTGTCGTTTTTCATAGCAACAAGCTGTTTTGAATCTAGTACCCATTTAAATTTTCCTTCCATTCCTCGATATCTCCCTATCTCGATGGTCCCTTCAATATCGAGATGTGGAGAGCGACTGTAGTATAATCCCGAGCAAGGTCGGGTACGTTCAACTAGTTTTTCTTGCGAAAGTATCGAAAAATAATCAATTAAATCCCAAAAAATATCTGATATTGGATACGAAATCGAGAAAGCACAATAAAACAGGCGTAATTAAGTTTAGCCGAAATATCTCACCGTACGTTTTGAAAGGGCAAGTGAATTGAACAAATTAGTTGAATGCTATTTACTTGCCAAGAGTTGAACATGTTCAACTTACTGTCCGTTCAAGTGAGTTGAGCGAAGGTGTTTGGCCGCGTTTAATCCAAGCGACTTGTTCAATTCACTATCCATGTCTAAATGTAACAAAATAATCATACCCATTATGATAAGCGCAACATAACAAAACGCAATCGGATGAGTGTCATCTTCATGGCTTTCCACTCAAGATACATATTTATTCAATCAATGGTGGGCAGCAAAAAGTTTTCAATTCATAATAAGTTGAAACGCAGGTGTTAAGTTACAGTAGGAATTTAGGACACCGAAGAGGAAGAAGAATGATGCAATGGAATAATATCGATAATATTCAGAAAGAATTAATCAAATTTCTTGCTGAAGAAAACGATAGAAATGTTTACATAGGAACAATCATTTTAATGTTTGCGGAACGGCTTTCACAGTTTGAACGATTGAAGCAAAGGTGTAGTTTGTCTGCTTTGCACTGCTTCATCGAAATATTTACAGTAGTGTTTGCATCTAACAAAGTCGATATTCCGGTAATCGATTTATTGAAAATGTATGGACATCCCCACACTGTAAAATGTCATCGAACAACTCGGCACCAACATTTCAAAAGGGCGTAACTGCTTTTGTAAACAAAAGCTTCTCTCGTCGCTGGTGGGTTTATTTGAGCCCACCCACGCAATCCAACACCATTGATGGAAGCATCGAATCCTCTTATTTCATTTAATGGTGCTGGATTGCGTGGGTGAGCACAAATAAGCCCACTAGAGACGTGAGAAGCTCTTGTTTACAAAAGCAGTTTCGCCCTTTTGAAATGTTGGTGCTGAACTGTATGACTACTCACCGGAAGATGGCAGGAGGGTTTTCCAGCGCAAACTAGAAAAAAACATGTTTAGATTCCTCTTTGCTCGCTAGATGATGTTGTTATCACCGGCAAATTGTTCGCCATTTCGTTGTATGGGAAAACTCGAAGTGAACCATATTGTTAATATAATATATTTGACAAATGTCAAATCAGAGACTAACCCGCAGGCAAGCTGACGGCCATTACCGCTCGCAGAAAACTAGATAGAAAAATGAGAGAGGAAGAGGAAAGGAAGCAACAAGCGCAGTCGACGAGTCAGCTACGGGACCGTTTAGTTACGGTAGGATCGATAGATCGATCTCCACCGAAGAAGACTTCCCGCAGAAATGCGTCTGATACTTCTTCCGAATAATTTATTTCAATTGTTTGTAATGTTTTCTGCTCCGTAGTTTTCTATTAAACAATTGAGCCTAATAAATAAACGAAATGGTAAAAAAAAACACCCGACTTGGACGTTAATTTACAATGTTATGAAAACTCATATGTGAATAGGTATGTACGTCATGTGGAAGATATTGATTTGGAAAATGTATTGGCGGTAACCACTTTCTACCACCAGACATTCTAAATACTCACGCTCCTCTAATGTGGACGTGTACTATACACATGTGGAAGTGTTGGCTTGAGAAATGGATTGCGAGTGATTTGACTATGCTTCCAATTTGGGAATCTCGAGCTCGTTCAGTAGCCGCTAGGTTGCGAAGGCCGACGGAGGTCCTTCGTAGCTTAGTTGGTTAAAGCACCAGTCTAGCGTACTGTAGGGTCATGGGTTCGAGTCCCATCGAAGGGAAAGTGGTTACCTCCAATACATTTTCCAAATCAATATCTTCCACATAACGTACATACCTATTCACATATGAGTTTTCATAACATTGTAAATCATTTGAGCAAATTGAAGTACACCAATACACCGAACCAAAAAGTTTAGTAAGAACTATAAGTAATAAGCTTTCTATCCATAAAAAAAACGTTGCGAATCGATCCAGTGGTTCAAAAGTTATGATTTTTTTTAAATAAAAAATTTCGAAGCGATTTTTCTGGTAACCCTATATCGAACATGGTCACCCTAATTAAAAATAATAAAAAAATACGGTTTTCGATGAAGAACGTACCAAGCGATTTTGAGCAAAATTGGACAACTTTTTTTTCAACTCTATTATTTTCCCGTGGAATCGCTGATATGTAATGCACTTTACGTTTAAGTTAATCGGAGTGTCAAATTTTAACGAAACATATGCAATATTATGCTTAGGTAAACGCTCCTTTATTACTCTTTCAACATTACCCTAAC
>NW_026942118.1:0-18306 GCF_024139115.2 Armigeres subalbatus
ATGCAATCATTTAGTCTAAGCTACTACTACTAGCAATATAGCTCCGTCATAAGTAGAATTCAAACAACGTTCTGTTAGGCAGAGTTGTCGATAAAACCTTACACTAGAAGTCCACCATACTGTACATTTTGAAATTTAGTATCTGGAATGAGTTTTGACAATCTACTAAATGATCGAAGGCGGTTTACTAAATGATCGATAACATCATAGAGGTCTCCCAAATTTTTGAAGATTGCATACGCTTCATCTCACATCGAAAATGAGAAAAAGTAGATCAAGTCACCCAGTCTCCCCTACCAATTTACTATTGGCGGATTAAAGATTAATCTTTTCAATTTTGAATATTCTTCCCTGATGCTTCAGGAAACCAATGAATTCCAGTCAAAGTTTGTTATTTGGTGCAGCCCTCAAACAAACATGCTTATCAGTTTTGTTATAACAGAAAGAATGTTTTATCACAAAGCTCAGTGCTTTTGAATCATGAGAACGTCACTGCATTAATCCATTGCTCTTCTTCGTCGATATTATTCTTTTTATCATTGTAGGGAATTGATGTAGTTTGCCGAAGATTTAATGGTTTGATGTGATAAAGAATGGTTGTATCTTGCACCAGACGCAGCCAATCACAGTTGTAACTGTTGAGTTATTAACGAAGTTATGATTTTCAGTTGTGATATTTTGGTAAAAGAATAGGCAATTTATTCTCAAATAGAAATAATGATATTTGCATCTATGATTGTACTGCAATCCAGATTAAAAGGCGATACATTAAATATGTAAGGGATCTAGTAATTTTGCTGTGAGAACATGAGGAAAATAGAAGTCGTTTTTCCCTCCCACTTTTTGCTCATTATTTTGGAATTTTTCAAAATATATCATTAAGATAATTTACCATTTGAAATGATATAAATATAAAAGATTCCGATAATTGAATTTTTTTAGAGTGTTGGATTCGTTATATTTTGATAACTTTTGAATTTGAAAAGACAAGCCGACGGTCACTGCATTATAATGAAGAATTTAGGCATTTAATCCCAATTCGTTATAACTTGTAATTTTTATAATTTTTGTTTCGTTTTCTACCAAAACGAGCCGTACTGATGTTCACTTTCGCTTTTAAAATTACAAAACTTTTCGTGCTTCCTATAACAAATCTGCATTTTGTCTGAAGTAAGTGTTCCCAGCTAATCCAGTGATCGTAATATCCACATTCTCACGAGAAGAGAGTGTACGTTCAAAACGAATTTTGCCTAGAAATCATTTTCAGGAAAGAAAAACAGGTCTTATGGAAGTGGAAGTAGATAACCATGTTTCACTCACTTCCAGTAACGCAAAACATTTCATTTGCTCACAGGACTATAACTAGTTTTGAGTTTTGAGTAAAATTTCCTTGGGATAAAAGGAGAGGGCAAAAGTTGGCGTGCACGATTTTGTTTTCTCTTTCAGGATTCGTTATGAGAGAGTAGTGAGTAAAGATCCACTTTTCAAATTACAAAAGCAAATCTCCTCGACCCAAAAACGATTAGAATTTCGTCTCATCAAAATTGCAACTTCAAACTGAAAGTCACTATTTGGGTCACTTTTCTGCAACTAGAAGTCACTGTTTGGTCCCTTTTTCTGGTCGGCTTTGGTCACTCAAAGTCACCTATTTTGGAAGCGGCATTGAATAACTGCCAGCCTCAGGATAACTTAGATCCACAGCAGTAAAACAAAGTTCCGCGAGTTTCAATGGCCAAGAGGTGAATCAAGTGATTTTTCTTTCAATTTTCCAAAAGTGCCAGTAAAAGGTAATTTTCAGCCACCGGAATAATTTTGAAAAAGGTATTTTTATTCTATCTCAGAACTTGTGTAAGCGTAATAGAAGTAAAAATCACGCCATTTTGTTTTACCGATTGAGGCGTCTATCAGTGAAGATGGGGATAATTGATACTCTCACGAAAAATTAAGCTATAATGATGCTTCCGAAAGAAAAAGTTGATAAAGAAAGTTTTTTGTGATATACGGTGCCTCCGGATCATTGCTGGATTACAAAAAAAAACTGCATGGATTATCTTCCACCAAATTAACAAGCTGATTAGTGGTGTTGGATTAAGCGGATAAATGCTGCGGTAAGCGCAAAACGGTGTTGAGTTTTCCAATTTTGTCTGACGCCACTAGAGACGCCAACACCACCATTTTAGCGAAAAAATGTAGGCCTGACTAAAGTGTTTGTTAGTGCGGCCGATCAGAAAAGAGAGTAAGAGCAAATGGACTATTCTAGTTAGTCGTACCAAAATTTCACCCATTACCTGGATGCTATTTTGGAATTAGTGAGAATGGTGTATCGAGTATGTATTATGAAGTGCAACGCTGTATTATGGATTGCAGAAAATATACTCGTGTGGTGGCGGTATATCGCAACTCGGCTGGAAGTGTCTCTATACCAATAAGGTTCAGGTACGTGTCAATTTACATATAAATATACAGATTAATCGAAATGAAAAGAAAAATATAAAGGATGTGATCAGTATTTTGGATTTTGTTTTGTTTTTATTTATTATTTGCAGTATTTATGAGTGTAAAGTATGAATAAGCTACAATTAGGATACATGATGATGATTATTGCTTCAGCAACGTGACTTATGTGTTGAGTGTTGGAAGCGCCTTAATAATAGTTAATGGAATCCTAGTAAATTATTAGCATGCTACTGAGTTAAATTGCAACCTAGCTGAATTGCTGTATGCTTATATCTAAATGCAGATAACATTTGCTCCAGTTTTGTTGTTGTGTAAACTCAAATGAGCTGAATTTGTAAGAAATTTTGATGGATTGCTGCAGGGTAAAAAATATGACTGTGCTGATTGAGTTACGGCTTCGGGAGAGAATGTTTGTCAAATGAAAACTCAAATGAGTTGACGTTAGAAAATCCTATTAGATTTACGCACTTTTAATGATGCTAAGTAAAGATCAAGTGAGAATAAATCGGATCATGCAACGGAAGTAAGGGTGCATGTAATGCTGTTACACATATATGATGCCAATATCACTGTACAGCAACTAAAATCATATGTCTGTCTTAGAATCACGCACAAGTATCACATTAGCACGATGATTTTAAATACCCTGCCCTGCGACCCGTTGTATTGTACGAAACAGAACATAATTTGTTGTTTGAAATATCCAAATACATAGATTTGACATATGTAAATAAAATCAAACATTTGCAATCTGACTGGAGTAAAATTCGTTTTTTCTACAATTCCGGATGATATTTTCTAACATTGGTAAAATAATTACTCAATCGCCCATTATTTTCTACAATTACGCTCTGAAGATGTCTTCCTATTGATTTCTTCAGGTTGTTCTTCGGGTTGTCAGTTCTTGCCAGTTCTTTGAATTTGTTTCCGTGAAAGATCTATCGTCACTTTTGCATGATATACAATGGTTTGCAGGTTCTGTAGCCGTGTGATTTCAGGCATTATATTGCGAAGGATCCCATGGATTTAATTTGGAAAGGCGGTACCAGAGGATTGGGAAGAGTGCAGGGCTCTTTGATTTAGTTTTAATCCGCATCTACTTTTTTTTAGATGGGAAGAATGTTGTTTTTGTACTGTTGGTTTGGACAAATTAAAAATTGGATCTTAATTGTTTGGAGAGGGAGGGAGGAGAGAGAGGAGGATCTCGTGGAGAGTAAAAGTGGAGATGCAGGGAAATAAGCAGTGATCGTGCAAGTAAATAAGTGTTTTGAAAAAGCAGATTCGATGTCGAATAAACCTATTACAGGATCATGTTACCCAATTAGACGGTTGCTGAGCATCTTTCAAAATTGTCCAAATGGTCAAACGGTGGTACGGTTTGCTTTTAAATCTTTAAATACATAGAATAGAGTGATATAACGTCACCATGAAATAGTGCCCCTGCGGAATATTTGCAGAACTCGCATGTACTACGCTGAAATGCCCTATACAGAAAGATTGGAAAGCTACGACGTTTCGTATCAGTGAGATGAACTGCTGACGCGAATTCACAAATGTTGTGTGATACTCATCAAAATTATAAGTAACGTTATGTAAGTTTCTGCCACATTTTTCAAAACCGGCATCAAATAAGTACCCAGCGAAGATTGGAAAGAAAAGATGTGTGTGTTATGTCGCTGGCGCGTACAACGTGGTAAAAAATCATTATTGCAGAAATCATGTCATGTCGATAGTATAAGGCGCTTTATGCTCTTTTGATGGTACAGAGATGAATAGACGTTTCGCTCTTGATTCTTGCGAAAGGGGTTAAATTAGTTTACACTCTTGGATGTTGTGAGAAGGTAGTCAAGTTAATTTACAGATACATGATATTACACTCTTCAATGATGTGTATGTAAAAACAGCGATATTCCTGGTAAGCAATGAGATTCTGGAATTGAAAAAAACCTTAGAGGTGTGGTAAACCTGGCAGAGATATGTATCAAGTTTTTAATTTAGTGTTGATGTATATTATTGGCAAGATACTGAAAAATATGGAACCAGAAGCAAATCCGGGCAGCGCTTTAAGCTTTGCCCAGTAGTTCAGCAAGATATTAATCGATCTTTAGTCCTGCCTCTTACAACTTACCGCATTTCAAATGTAGGCTACCTCTCAGAGATTCGCTGTGCTTGAGGGATTATGGATTAAAATGGTTTGAAACATAATAGCGTAGCTTTACCAATGTCACTGAATTATTAAGTCGAAAAAATGCAGTTACTTTAATGGGAGAATGGAACTGCAGGCACTTTTACGGAATACCGAGATGTGACGAAGATGACGATGATGAATCCATTACGTTCCATGGTAAAAAGAAGCTGACCGATTTTTCTCACCGCTTGCACCATAGGAGTTTCGAACGATTCCTCTTTTAGGTCAATGGGTGCGCCTGAGTATGAAAGAGTCTATAGAGGGTAACTCGCTTTACGGATTTAACAAAAGGCAGAAAAATGCTCCTTCGGAAAAACAGGAAACAGAAAAAGAGCATCTGACACTTGGCAGAAAGCTAGAGTAATAAATGCATACCAATCAATGAGGTACCAATCGGCCAAAAATGAGTACACGAAATCTGATTAAAGTTCGAACAATCGTGGCTTGGCAGGTCAGAAGGATCTACTGTGAGATCTGACTGTAAAAACCACATTCCAGCTAACAAGAGAGCAAATCCACGCTGTTTGCGCGCTGGATACAATAAAACATCGAGAAATTAAGATCACTTTGTCCAGTAGGGGCAGTTCGAATTTCAAAAATGTTCGAAATTTCCAACTCCCCGCGTAATATTAATTCATCATTATGATAATACCAAGAATCCTGGCAAAATTTCAGAATGATTCGGTGGCCATTTAGGGGTGGCGCGAAGATCAAATTTATGTTTATATGGAAATTTGAATGGGAAAACTTAAAAGTTAATTCAAATCCCCTACAACTCTTAAATCCGTGATGAAGTCGAATAAACATTCCCAACCTCTATTTTTTGGAATCTATTTGAGCTCAGCCAGTGGGTAACTCATTAATTTCGATTTATATTTCACACTGCATGCGTTGGAGCTAAGGTACACCATTTTAGGCATTTACTCACATATTTACACTGTCAGTAAAGACATTCAATCCTCCTTCAACTAATGTGTTATACAGAGGGTCTCATTTATATAGATTCCAAAAAGGCAATTGGATTTGGGATATTTATTTAAATTTATCACGATTTGAGCAGTTGTGAGGCAGACTTGAATAAATTTTAAGGATTTTTTCTCCTACTAATTCCCATATAAACTTATAGAATGACTTCAGCGCCACCCCTAAATGGCTAGCCGAATATGGTGGCCCAAGTTTGCCATGGACTCCTATATTATCTCAAAATGATGCCTAACCGTACGCCATATGGAGTTGGAAATTCGAACATTAAAGACTGAATTTGAACTTCCTATAATGTCCAGCGATTAGACAAACTTCTGTCTTCGCTGTAAGAAATTGAGGCATTTCAAATCGGTATGCAAAACTAATAGCAAGGAAACAGGTAATATTGATAGTTGTTGTAACTTGCAGGAATATGTAGTGGCCGAGTCAGGTCGTAACTTGTCATTTCAGGTTCTGGTAGCTTTCCAGCGAACGTTTGAACCTGCAACTACGCAAAGCTCAAGGTTGGTACAATCAAGGGTTATCGCGTCCGCCATAAATACTCCTGACCGGTATTCTAGCAACATCGAGGACGAAGATCAAGTGTGAAGAATATCCAGAAATTGTATAATGTAGGAGAATCGAATGGGCTGATATCTCTGCTGCATCTGGCGGAGTAAAGAATAACTTCTGCTCATTGATTCGGGCTTCAAAACATAATCTCATCAGTGTTACCGCACCCTGGAATCTTATATGAAATTAAAGAGTTACGTTAAAGTACTGTAACGAGAGATTTGACAACTGAGAAGCGAATTTTTTGGCGCATATGGTCGTTGTCCCATTAAGAGAGCTAATCACAGTATTTGATGCGGATATGGGAAATCAAATGATGGAGACCAAGCTATTGAAGACGACCTCAACTTTCTACGTGATAGAAAAGGGCCAACAACTTCGTTTACTGGGAAAAGTACAACTTCCTTGCAGCAAATGGGGAGTTCTCTTCAAATTGGATTGCCAAAGTTCACGCAACGCTTCGATCAGTAGAAGTAGATACAGGAAACAACCTTTCCCTAAAATAAAAGAAATAGAGTTGGGACGTTTGCCTTATTGATAGGACAGTCCCTACCTCGTCATCCAACCACTTCGACAGTTGTCCTATTCCTTTGTTGCATACAACAAGGTTGAATCAAAGTTGGACGAACTTCTCTACAAATGGATATCATCAGAAAAAATCACTCAGCCCACTTCATGCAGTTTCTGTTGGTCCCACATACTTTAAGGACAACGGACGAGAGCTCCCGTTTGTGTGTTGACATGCGTGAAACAAATATGGCCCAGTAAAAGACTGAAACCATCCGCTACCTGTTTTGTGACGATTTGCTTCCAAAAGAATTTCGAAATGCTAAGAATGTTTACAAACTCTAGATATAAAACAGGCGTTTCATCAGGTCGAGTTAATTTGAAGGAATGCCGTAGTGCTGACCACGTTAAACTACAAACTGAGGTTTGTTTCAAATATAAAAGCGTTTTTATTCTGGTGTAGAATTGTGCAGGGGAATTGTTCCAGAATCTAATAATGGAGACTGGCTGGCTGAGTGTGAGAATACGATGTTATTTATATCTGACGATATCGTGATAAGTTTCGGGTCCACTGAAGAAGAACACGATACGCCGATTAAACGAAACCCTGGCCGTTTTGAACAACTATGGCATTCTGCTGAATGACCACAAATGGTAAGTTCAAACGAACCGAAATCTTGTTCATGGGTCACAAGTTATCACTCAGAAGGAGTTTCTGGCCCCTTTGAACAAGAGTTAAATCCATTTTGAGTTTTAAGACGTCACCACGAAGCCAAAGAAAGAGCTAAAAGCTTTCTTTGGTTTTAGTGACGTACGTGTCTGATTTATTCAGAATTACGGGTGGCTACACTAAATTTTCATCAGAAAATTACTCAAACCAGCAAACACCATTCTCTTGGGGCACTGAAGCACCAACGATCGTTTTTGACGCAACAAAGCAACAAAGTTAGATCCCACGATCATCTTGGGTACTGGACCCAAACGAGTCGGACTTTTATTAATATTTGACGCTTCAGGAGTGAGTTAGGAGCTGTACTAATACAATTCAGAGAGAACCTGACCCAGAGTCATTGGCTATGAATCAAAAAGTCTCTCGGAAGCCGAGAAAAAGTATCCCCTATTGAAAAAGAAGCCCCTTAGAAGCATGTTTGGAGGCGATAGAACCTTCGAAATATATCTCTTTGGGAATAAGCTTTGAGTTAGAGACTGATCTTAAATGCTCGGAAACTCTATTTACTGCTACTGTCACGACCAACGGCTAGGGAATTGAAAGAGATGGATCTGCTGCGTCTTCAGGCTTTGAACGTTTTCAAATTCAAAGTATAAAAATGCATAAGAAAAAAAAGAAAAAAAAACAATATTTCAAGAAGTACTATTTGTTTCCATTTCTAGAGTCGGTCTATCAGCCAAGGAGTTCAATAACTTAGCTGATATCCTTTTCAAGATTAGGGAGCGCACGTACAAGACAATCAATGGAGCGATGAAAGTGAGGGCTACATTCCACGTATGTTTAAGGCGGAAGTCGTTATCAACGTTACCACAAGTTTCCAAGAAATGATCCTGATTTTGACCCTGATACTGAAATCTGCATTCGTACTATTCAGGGAAGGCTGCTGCGAATTGACATCGAAGAAATCATGCAAGCTACCGCACTGGAGACCCAAAATGCAGAGAATTAAAACAGTGTATCATTAACGCGACTCCTGGAATTGTATGGTGATTTGGAACAATATATCAAGTTACGAAACTGAATATACGTATGTAAAACACTTTAATCTTTACGTGGATCCGAGCTGGTCATACCCATGTAAGCTTTACGACATGAGAGATGCTGCTGAATTGTTCGCACATGAGGGCCACCGGACAGTCCAATGATGAAACGACGTTTTGCAGGAACGATGCTGCAAGTGGCCATGGAATGAACTAAATCAGCCATTGACACTTATGAAGCTTGTGAAGGTTGCCGATTAGGTTCAACTACCAGATCCACGAGAACCGATGATGCGGCGTCCATTACCTGATCGGCCGATGGCTCGGACACTAAGCTATTCGATTTTCTGGGGCCACAGGCTGATACCCATCTGCGGAATACATCGCTTGAAAATAATCGATTACTACAGTCGTTATATGGAGTTGGAGATTATGAGCAAATTACGTCAAAGAAACAATCAAGAGGTTGAAGCTGAATCTTTCAGATTTGAGGGACCTCCGAGGCAACGATTACAGCAGACAACGCCAAACAATTTGTGTCTTGTGGAATTCGAAGACTACTGCAAAGACAGTAATGGCATTCATCTTAACCACACATCTCCCTACTGGCCACAGGCAAATGGGGAGGTCGAACGGCAAAACAGGTCACTTCTGAAGAGGATGAAAATTGCAAATGCTTTGTATGATGACTGGAAAGCTGAACTAACCGTCACTTCTTGGAACTCTTAATCATACCCCACACACAACAATGGAGTGAAAGCTCCGAGCGAGCTTTTTTCAGAATCGAAAGCTTCGTTAACATTTACCATGTATTGATGATTTGGAGACCTTGCCACAAGTACAGATTTCCATGATCAGGACTGTGAAAGGAGAAGTGCTTGCAGAAATGCAGCAGGAGGATCTTAAGCGTCGAGCTATTCGTGAGCAGCCTTGGTAAAGGGAACCTGATTCACTATGAAGAACCTCTGTCCTACCAACAAGCTAGTCTACAAGATTTCTTTGAAGGAGAAATTTCATTGGTGACACAGACAGACAAGAGTTCCCAACGTCACAGTCCAGTCTAAAGAAACTGGCAAAACATTTGACCGTAATACTATCACACCTCAAAGCTACTCGTTGATCCTGTGACAGTAGATGAGCCTGTAGATGACCATTAGAATGAAGATTTGAACAACTGCTCAACACCTGGTACCTCCGATAACCCTCGACTTCACGATGAACCGTCAGATTCCAGGAATGCTGCTCTGCTTTGGATATGCCGGAAGAACGAATACGCATGGCGCCTACGAAGAACACCTAAACCGAAAGCTATATATAGCCCATAAAGGTAAGTATATTTTGCTCAATTTGTATACTGCCGTCCCAAGCATATCTGTCCCATGTCGATTTTTATCATTTTTGTGTTTTATGCACCAAACGTTCTAAATTAATGTATATTTTTATTGTATGAACAAATAAATACATATAGTTTGTTCGAAAAACTTAGCGAAAAATATCAGGTCATTTTGTCCCATTGTAGAATTTCCAAGCATAACTGTCCCACTGAAACAAATTTCATACAACATGTATGAGAATTACTTCGAAGAGGCCAATTTTTATTATCAAATCATTCAGAGAAAGCAATATGGGCTGTGGTATAGTTTTCAATGGGTAAAACAAGAGGATTAATCCACCTAACATTGTTGACGCCATTCTTGGTGCATCATGAAAATTGAAAAGTAATAATTGAATCTTGTTTAGATGATTTATATTAAAACTTAGAGGTGAGAATAGTCTCTCATTTTTATTCTACACATTCTATTATTATTTATTTACACTTTTTCTTCTTTCTCTTCATTTGGCATTACACATTTTGCATTCGTATATAATGAGGCTAACACGATAATACTATTTTTATGCCTAATTGCACCTGAAAATTCCTTTGACCGTGAGTCCAATCCAAGCCACCTATGCATCATCGTTTGTAGTCGTGCAAGGCTTCTAAGCGCATGGCTATAAGGTAGACTCTAATTCATTTGCATATATGCAAGATTTTTGCAATAGCTTCGGAACGAAGTGACTAATCGATTTTCAATAGCAAACAATGGGGCTGAGTTTCCCTTCGAGTGCAACTTATTACGAAAAAAATGGTCCTAAATATGTGTTTACAAATGTTCATACACGCACCCACACAGGTGGAAGTTTCCACTCGACAAGTCAGATGCTAATCTTCTTCTTCTTCTTTTCTTATATAAATATAAATAAAATAAAATAAAAATAAAATGAATTTCTGTCTGTCTGAACCATATAGACCTCGAAACTACTGAACCGATCGGCATAAATTTTGTATGCAGAGGTTTTTGGGGCCGGGAAGGTTCTTAAGATGGTTCGAGGCCCTCCCTCCTTTGAAAAGGGGACTCCTACAAATGATACACTATTTTCTTCATAACTCGAGAATTAATCAAGCAAGTGGAACCAAATCTGGCATGTGGAGGTTTTGGAAGGAAACTTTTGTTTCTGTGATGGTTCGAAACCCTCTCCTTTCTGGAAAGGGGGCTCCCAAATAAATGGAACAGAAATTTCGACACAACTTGATAACTAATCAGATTATAAATTGATTTCAGGCAAAACAAGGTTTGTCGGGTCTGCTAGTATGAAATAAATTCCATAGGAATCATTATTATTATTATCTTTATTGAAGAGGTTTTGTAGCTCCAAGAGCTGATTCACCTCCGAATCTCCATAGGAATCATCAAAAACCTGCAGTATTGCGGTATTGAGTTACCACGGAACCTGATTTTGATGCTTCATCCAAAAACCCATCTGCGCTGAAACATAATTATCCTGAATTTATTTCAGGAACAAATTATGTATAGAAACTAATTCTCACTGTCCTTACCCTTATGTAAGGTATAATATCTCTGGGGTTTTTCAGACACACTCGTCCCCATGTCAGCTTTCTTATACACATTTTTTTTTTCGATGGAGCGTAAGAGCCCCCTCCCCCAAAAGCTTACGTTATTAGTATACAGCCCCTTACTATAAGACGCTTTGAAAAGACCTAATGCATCTAATTTTAATCAGGTTACTATCCAAACCCAACTAAACTTTTGCTAAGCGCAAAGTAATCTGATGATACTTTAGCACTGGGACAAATATGCTTGGAATTTTCAATTTTGTCTTCAATTTCGCAGCATAAATGTCCCACTGAATAAATTTCACTAAAAAACAGTGTTTATCCTTTGAAACATACTAAGCCATTAGAAATACACTATTTTCATCGATATACGTTTATTAATCAAAATTTCAAGGCAATAATTAGCTACACTGAAAAATATATTTCCAACTTCAATCGCATTTTTCTCAGTTGCATATTTTTCGACATGGGACAGATATGCTTGACACGGCAGTATACCTATTGTAATAAAATAAAATAATCACAATGACTCATAATAAAACATAACGATAAATCATATCTATAGGAAAAAGGGGATGTGGTACAGTAGCTCACACATACTCATGTATGAAATGCGCTTGATGGTGGGTACTTGAGATGCTCTCTTGGAATGGTCCAGTCAGTCTTATACAGTGTCGCAAGGTGTACAGTTCGGTCGGTCACTGTTAGTGTCGCTGCTAACAAACTCCATCAGTTCACCGGTCACCACAAGTACTATTATGCATCTCGACATAAAATAGAATACTGCGGCTTCCTGCTGGTTGCTTCTCAGGTAATCGCAACGGTCACTAAACACGACAGAGTCAATGAAAATCTTACCCATCGTATGCACTTGCCATGATAAACACTCTCCATGTACTCAGTGACTCCGGTTGGCTCTCACTAATACAATCGAACACTGCTGTCATTTCGCGAAAAGCACGTGGTTTTGTTTTGAGCGGGAAAATTCTGCCTATCTTTTAACACGGCGGCTATCTTGACGTTTACCTTCGCAGTCGAGCCTGCGAGTGTAATGTCGTTTTCGGTTATTGCTGGGTCGAACCTAGTTCTGCACCGGATCCGCTCTAACAGCTGTCAAAACGTTCGGTTATTCGTTCAGGTTGGATCGCGATCCGCACCAGATGCGACCCAAAATGAATGAGGTTCGCTCTGCCGATTTATCGAGATCCAACCTAGGTTCACCAATACATTCGAACACAAACTGTCAAACTGGTGTTTATGTTTACGCTAAAGGAAAATGAAAACGTAAAAGATACGGATGGGTATTTGATTTTGTTTGTTTTATTTGTTAAATTTATCAATTTTGTTGCTGCCTTCCACGCAAAAATGGTTTATTTTAATGTTGTGCTGTCTTCGGATTCAGATATCGACATATTTCTCGCTGATTACCTCAGATGGTAGCTCCATTATAATTAAAATGAGGGTTGAACATTTTGTTGAAAATGTGATTTATAAAATGCAGTGACGAGAAGGTAGCTGCTATTTATTCACTATTACCTTGTGTATTCGTACATATACTTTAGGTATAATTGCGCTATCAATGGAAAAAATAGCGTACCAGAGTATCTGCCGCTATGAAATTATTTATACCAAAATGTTTATACCATTATTTTGTTAATTATTTAGTTCTGTGCACAATTTGTTCAACGTTACGGATTTGAAGAATATACACATAATGTATTAACCCTTGCATTAACCATTTATAAGGCTTTAGCAACTATATTGCCATCAACAAATTTATTGTATTTATTAATAAACGATTATTAATAAATAAATTCAAATGTTTATTTAGGAACAGTTTTCATACGAATTGTGCATAATTTTTGAGTGGAAGAAAGGTTTTTATTTGTAATTCGTCAAAAAACCGACAATGATAAATTTTATCCCATTGATATTTATTATTTTGAATCTCCTGTTTAGATTTTGTAGTGGAAAATTATTTGCCTCTTTGGTATATTTGGTTTTTGCAGTTCTGACGAAATCGCAATTTATCCCAAAGGGTCTCCTCTTGGGGGAAAAATAGAAGAAAGAATGCAAATAGCAAAAAAGAATGCTGTTCAACTCTTCTACGATTTGATTCTCTTTGTTTTAAAATAAAAAGCCCAAAATCTCAATAAATTTTGGATTGGATTTTTTTTTCAAAGTCTTTCCATATTTTCTTGTTCTGTTCCATTTCAATGACATAATTGATAATTCAAATCTACTGTAACACAATCACTGTTGAGCTTGAGCTTGAGCTTGATGACCGCACAATTCGTAGTTGCTACTCCGTGATTGATCAGAACAATCGAAATTGCACAGGGAACCAATAGTTGGGGCTTGGGATTAGCTTCCAACCTCAATGTGCACAGGTCGAGAGTTCACCAAATAAAGAATCAATAACGGCGCCGGCCACGTCCTTACGGTCATCTAGGAAGGGAAGGAATGTTGGTGTGACAACCGTTGTTACTAAAGACCGAGATCACCTCTGCATCTCCACAGTTGCCACAGGAGGAGTTTGTTAGTGGGACGGGGTAAGTGGTTGCATGGATCAGGATTCACCTTGGTAAGTGATGCGATCCGTGCATCCTCAACTAGATAAAAACAAACATGCTTTTAATCTGGGAGCTGCGGACTCGTTCGATTCTTATTTTCAAGATATTTTGCTTGACACCCGCAAATTTCCTCTCAGTGTTCAATGTACACGCTACGATTTCTCACATTGAATTATCATTATGTTTATCCTTTAAAAATTAATTTAAAAAAGATTTCGTCGATTTACCGTATTGCATAAATTATTGTGCCGATCGTAAAATTAAATCAGGCTGTTCACTTATTAAAACGTCTCGATAGGTTTGAAATGACACCAAATAATTGAGTTTTGTTAGAAATTAACTATAATTAGTATGAGTTGATTTACACGTGTATTCTCTCGGCTGCGCTCAGAATGCTCAAAAACTCTCTCGATGCGATGGATACTTTTTGACAGCTTGCTTTGGAGATTTTTTGACAATCGTTTTGACTCTATCCGCAGCTCCCAGCTTTTAATTATTTTGACTTGTATATTAATGCTAACGTACGTCGTCACATATAATGACGAACTATTCAATGAAATATTAAATGAAAAAAAAAAAAAACGGAAGCATGTTTAAAATCGGATTTATCTTTTTAGTTTTATTCTATTCACAAGAAAAATATGCTATGTATAAAACATATATAGCAAGTCTACAACTGTTGCGGAAAAGCAAAGTTGTCTAAAAACATCGTATCCCTCAGTGCGTGACTTCTTCAGAATCTACCATGGAAAAGAAAGACATAGTATTGTACACACTTTACAATATTTACATCTAATCACATCTAATCTTTACAATATTTACACCTAAAATAAATGTTTAATTATCAAACACCTCAAATAACCTGCCATAGCACAAATAAAGCCGCTCACATAATAGTGACAACAACTGTCTATAACTACATAATTAAAAGAATATTCGGAAAGACTTTAATGCTTTAGCTCATTCATTCACGTAATAATTGACAGATATTCAAACTTTGAAGGCGGGATAACTTTAGCAAGACAGTGTATATTCCTTAGTCCTAAACGAACAATTTTTTTTAATTCAAAGTTACTAGTAATCGAAGCTAAATTTGTTTATGTTCCATTATGTATTATTCTATGTATCACGTATTTTTCGTGTATAAGGCGTATAAGATTTAGGAATAAAATGAAATATATTTATAATATGTAATAAACATATACCGCCGGCTAAAAAGTATATTAACAAACATGATTTTCATACATTTTCATCATGCTTGAGAATCGAAATATCGACACGCAGTGACTCGATCTGACCAAAATTTCAGTTTTCAACTCGAGCTTTCGATCTTTGAGTGAATTGTACACATCTCTCTTGTTTTTGACCTCCGAATCCGGAAATAACAAAAACGTACCAGAATATATGCATAAATGTAACTTTCATTGAATAATAATTTAAGTCATTTTAGTTCTGCTGACAAAAAATTATCCAAATCAAATCGCTAAGAATCAACCACCAAACATGGCCATTTTATATAGAAATCGAAGCTTATACTTATTTCCATCAGTGTATGCTACGTAGAGCCATTGAACTATTATTTAATTACTTTATTTAGAGCCGTTGGAGAGAGAGAATTAGTTCTTTATAAAATTTGCTCGCTGTTTGCACATTACGAAATATTATTTTTTTGTCAAAAAAAAAAAAAATCAAAACTAAAGAAATAAAATATTCAAAATATATGGAGTATGCATGAAATGATCGAAATGTTGAAAAAAGTATTAGATACGCCAGGTTTTGTCAGTAGACCTACACGCTTCAATACATCCATTGGAAATCAACTGCATCACTGAGATCGTTTGAAGAAAGCTCAATCGAAAATTCTGGAATAGGCAAACCTTATTACAGTTCAGTTATGGCAATATGATATTCGCTGTTCCCAGGGTAGCTATTGTAACCATACATGAATGAAGGATTAGCTCAATATTAAGTTCAAATGCTTGAAAACTCCAACTCCCCTATGTCCGCAAGCATCCCTCCAACACTCCAAGAATCCAGGAGTACTGGCAGGCAGAACAACAAGCTACCCGGCGGCGATTCAGGGGCCACGCAAATGCAATCTGGGGGTATATGGGAACCTGCATGGGAAAACACTAAAATCAGTTAAAGCTCTCCTACAACTGTCAAATCATAACGAACTTAAAAGTACAACCTCAGAATCCACCCCGGCATCAGCATAAACGAACCCAGGGGATAACATATCGGCCCTGAGTCGATTTTACTGGTTTATCGGTTATACTGACAGTATAAAATGGATAAATTGGTACAATTAGCCTCAATTTAGCAGTGGCAAATCAACTCAAAATAAATGAGCCACCTGTTCCGCCCTTATGTATATTGAAACATCAACTGCTTCCCATACAAATCTTCACACAAACTCAAACCGCCTTCACGCTACCCCAGAATCGTCCCTTCCTAAACTCCGCATGTTCCCAAAAACAGAAAGATGCTGACAGACTCACCGTTGCCGGAGCCATCAAACATTTCCGAAACTTGAGCCTTCCCACTCCATAAAAATTACAAAAACGTATAAAAAATTAAAAAAGATTCCTGCTGTTAAAAGTTAAACGAATGAAAATGAGAAACTTATCTTAATGGTTCTCCTTCAACTCGAACACCATGCACTAGGAACACTTCGGTCTTTTTATGTTAATTTTCAATCCACAAAAAAAAACTAGATTTATTACGCGCACTTCAATTTTTATTCATTTACGTTTTTATTATCAAATAAATATTTGAATGTATTACAAAAATCCGATAAAAGTGACGGAAGTAAGACAGAGGCAAAATAATCGCGTCAAATCACGAGCGCGGCACACTTCGATCCTCCTTCAATTCAAATCTACTGTAACACAATCACTGTTACCCAAAAAGACATAAAATCAGCATAATAGTTTACCGGGAAACACGGATTGGCATAAATTCTTTCATGGCAATCCACATTGTCGTCGTCATTCATCACAAGCTCCTAATCACATTAATTTATTGATGGATTAATAGTCATTTTAGTCATTAAACAATTAACAGAAGAAACGTCTGATTTCCCCCATAATTCATAAAACAAGAAAAAATAATACTAATAACAAAGTTCAATAGATAAAATATGTCTGTTTCTGCCAGTTGATGAAAGTGCGAATTGAAAGCAAAACAGATGATAGCTTGAATGAGTTCTCACTAATACCATCATACTGACTCGATCCCGATTCGTTTTTCGTTCGGTTATTCAGGGTCGGGGTCGGACCTGATCCAGGTTTAAAACCGAAAACGACATAAGACCGCCGCAGCACTCTAAAAAATGATAAGCGCGACAATATTATTTAAAGAAGTTAGAATTGAAAGTTTTTGTTATTTGCAAACTAATTTTGGAAACCAAAATGAACTGATTTGAGAAGTATTTTTGTTTGTTTTGATTCTTTTTGCAGATTTTCCCATTAGAAATCTTGTTGGAAGGAAAAGAATAGAGAAATGTCAAAAAATACTCGCGTGCACGCTGCGTTCCTGTGGGGAATCGTGGTGACTTTGCGGTAGGTCTCGCCGCAGATGAGACGCGCGTCGACGACGCGTTAACGCAAGTGCGTGTGCATGATTCTATTTGATGTTGGGTACTTCCTACCGCAATTGTGTGGACGCTGCGTGCACGCAAGTTCAAAACCGCTACGTAGACATCGGCCCTTAAGTGGACTGATGTTCTAGCCCAGTTAGCGAAAGGTTACTGTACATTCATGAGATTCACTTTTTTTGTTGTGGTCATTATGCCAAACAGTGGCATTGCGTTTGATACATCTTTTCAACGATTATGCCAAATGACCTCCCGGTACCCAACACATTATGCTAAATGATTTTTATGCCAAATGGCCTTTTAACATTTAAGTTCTTATGCCACATGGCATTATGTCATACGACCTTATGCCATATGGGCTTCCCCCGAGACAGACGGATCGTTAGAGGTGGTCCCATTCGTGGTATTTGAGGCTTCGATTTGTCGTAAAATCTGCTGCTTTTTTTGATATTCAACTGTTGTTCATGTAAGTTCTTCAGTAGTATCGGGAATCCGGTTAAGCGTTGAGCGAGTCTCTAAAAAGTGAATTCCGCAGTTCTCAGATCTTTACGACACAAAGTTGGTGTAAGATTGTAATAGTAATTCATATCGGGCAGTTGCTTCAGCAAGTAAAACCGTCCGAAAATTTCTTTTTATCACCATGTTCTGCAAAGTTGTCCAGATCCATTTCGGAGCAGTTGCGAATCTGCGATCTTTTCCAACAAAAAATAACTTGTAACGCGCTTCTTGAAGGTTCTGCTGCACCACTTTCGTTTCCTGAGCATTCTCTGTCTTGTATCCATTTGATGCGGTCTTCGAATTGATTAGATTCGATCGAAATATTTCGAATCGTGCAGGCCGG
>NW_026942119.1:0-2610 GCF_024139115.2 Armigeres subalbatus
ACTTCCGTCAATCTCTCCCTGGAAGGTGTCCTTGGTCAGGGCGACACTTGCCGTGTCCTCGTCATGGGCCCGAACCATTGACCCGGCTAACAAACATCCCGCCGCTACCAGCGCGGTGAGTACCGGCTTGAAGGTCAGCATTTCTGTTTTATGATAACGCAGCTGAGCTATGAAGAGATGAAGATAAAAACGCCCCTTGAGAATACGGTTCTTCTCCTCCCCTTGTTTTTTTCTGCCGGATCTTCTCCGGTCGTGTGACGTGTAGAATGGCTTACCAGACGACCAGTCATTGTTTACTAACCTTTATATAATTGAGTCCGCTACTTTCACTTTTTTGTAATCTACACAGCTAACATAAACTTTGTTCACTATATTCTAAATGCTTTCGTTCGAAAAAATGCTCCCGATACCAAGAAAAAAGAATGGCCGCGGCAGCACACGCAGTCCGGCCACCAAAGAGGATTGTGTAAAAATGACACTCTGCTTGTGATCTTGTGGCAGATCGAAAACAACTCAAAATTTGGGTTGTTTGATCTACCCGTGTAAGCGACGCGAGTGCGGAACCATCGAAAAACCGGACAAAAGACAAAAGAAGAAACGTCAAATGATAAGATCAGAAAAAAATGTCGGAGTTCAACAGGGCTGCAGCTCTGATAAGCAGAAAGCCTTTTCATGTGACACTGCCATCAAGACTGCACTCAGGGGGGTAATATGCGGTGCATCGCGCCAATGGATTAGTGAAAAAGCAAAATCTGTCGCTATGAAATGAGTAGATAGCACCACCGTAGACCAGTTCCTTCAAAACTTCTCGCATGTTAACCTACACTGAGGAAAATGGACGTATGATTTTCAATCAAACGCCTTATGAAAATTTGCCACAATGAATTTCAATATGTTGCCTTATATGAAAGATGATTTTCATTTAAAAAAAAGTGAAGTGCGGCAGACTGGATTCGAAACATGGGCGTCGGGGCCGGTATGTAGACCACACGTCTATCGACGCTTGTATATTCGAGAAGGTAATTGCGTATAAGAAGCACTGCTGGTGGAATAATCGGTAGAAGATTCGTTAAGGCGCCAGTTATGAATTTCGATAGTCCAGTTCGCTGAGTGTACACATACAGTGGCGGCTTTGTTTCGATGCGGTGAGTGCAAAATGAGTTACCTAAAATAATCCATAGAGGTAATAAACTATAGAGGACGATTGTCACTGCGGTTCGCTTTGTTGTCGTTCCCAAACATGTTGGGTACACATCTGTCAAAACCAGGGGGAGTAAGCCTGTCATCCACGAACAAATCAAGCCTACCTAAGATGTATTATCCGGGCCTCGCCGCTTGGGAAAGGCGGGCCACCCTGGGCCACCCCGCTTGGCAAGTGTAACATTTTTCGAACTGGAATCTTATAGGATATTGGTTAACCTACACTACTGTCAACTAACGAAAAAAATGTGGGATTGTTTATTTACATTTGCTTCATAGCAGATGGTGCAACTCAGCAAAGATTCGGTTAAAATGAGTATATTTCAAGACAAAATTTTCAAAACAACTTATCTGCTTTTGTAAACAAAGATTCAAACGACGATTTGACGAATGTGATAGCTACCCCACGCAAACCAACACCACCAATAGGTAGATTAAGGTTTCCGCTACCTGTTGATGGTGTTGGTTTGCGTGGGAGAGCTATTAGATTCGTCAAATCGTCGTTTGAATCTTTGTTTACAAAAGCAGATAAGTCGTTTTGAAAATTTTGTCTTGATTTCCATATATTTCTTTACTCTTTTGCAATCATTGTGATGACCCGATCAATTTTGAGGTTATGAGCAGAAGGAAAACAAACATGTATTTACACATGCCGAATTACACATTAGTGTGCGAGCGCTAAACGTCACTCATCTCTATAGATGAGCGAAGATAATCCTCTGTCTCCAAACGAACTGTTAAACCTGTCTCCAAACGAGCATGACGTCACGATTTCAATGGAAATGTTAAGCGCTCTGACGTCATATGTGCGTGTGCACGGTCAAAAAACCGACACAGCCATGCTTTCGCTCATCTATACACAGAAAGAAAATTCATTATTGAAATTAAAAAAACCATTGGTAAAAATAAAAAGTTGCGTTGGTTCTTTTCGTACAGAGTTGCAAATGTTCAGATTAAAAGTACGTTAACTTTGCAACAACCATGTTTTGAAAGTTGCATTCCATTCTAAAATTAAAAGTTTGAACTTTTAAAAACAACATTGTAGCACTGTCAAAAAAGAAATTATCAAATCGAAAAAAATAGTGGAATAGAGAGTTTCATCCGCTCCAAAAAAGAAGACTCCCACCCACTGTTTACCATTCAAATTTTCTTTCTTATTTTTACTGCATTAATAATAGATTTTTGTTTATTTTATTTTCGCGGTTTTAATCAACATGTATGGTATAAATGTAGCGTTTCCAAAAATCTGCAAAGCTGCTCGTTGGATGTACGTATTGCAGACAAGATGTTTACCGTTCAGCAATTTGAGAAAAACTGTAAAAAGAAATTTGCATTTCCATTAAATATTTGCGATCCTGCAAAATCACTGCGCAATCCAGCGAAACTTCCGACGGAAACAGCGAGATTGGA
>NW_026942120.1:0-12005 GCF_024139115.2 Armigeres subalbatus
TGCATACGTGGACTGTTGTTGTGGAGCATTTGGAGTTCATCCGGGAACGCTTGTTGCTGTACTTGCTGGTAAATGAAGTTCTTAGCACAACTTAGTTCTTCCTGGGTTAGAGGGCCAAGCTCTGTTACTACTCGTTTAATACGCCTACGAAGATTACCCACAAAGCAATGCACATATGCCACAGTCCTCATCAGTCTCTTCCATTTGGAGAATCGATCGAATGTCAGGAACGTTTCGCTGATTGTGTGATGCGAGACAGTCGTACGCATCTCTTCTTTTGTCGTCCCTTGATCTCCACTAGCTCCTGGCCAACTGCCCTCATCTTCCCATAAAAAGTCCGGCCCGCGAAACCAACGACTGCCAGGCTGGAAGTTTGGTAGTCGTGCCCACTTCGTCCCATCGTCGGCTACGTTTTCCTTAGTTGGAAGTGAAGTGGCAATGCATTCCGCTAGACGTGCTCCTTTCACAGCAGCTTGTAGCTCTAGGCAGGGGATCGAAAGAAATTTTAGAGGGGTCACTTTAGTTTTTGCACTAATCAAACTGCACTCAATCTTCTCATCCTCTTTGAACTTGAAGTAGGCGACTGCAGCTATCCCGTTTTCGCTTGCATCACAAAATATATGCAGTTCCACGACGTTGGTTTCTTCGACAGATGTGATTCGGCGGTAGCATCGTGGAACGCTTACTTGCCGTACATTCGGCAACACTCTTATCCAAGTCATCCACTTCTCAGACAATCTTCCGGCGATTTCATCATCCCAGCCGCATCCAGAACGCCAAATTTCCTGAAGAAGAATCTTCAAGTAGATCAGATAGTTTGCTATCAGCCCCATGGGGTCATAGATAGCCATCAATGTCCTCAGAACTTCTCGCTTCGTAGGCATTCTCACGCCAGAAAGCAACTCCGCGTCATGCTTCGGTGATAATCTGAATGTGAAGGTGTCCGCTGCGGTATCCCACCACATACCGAGCACCTTTTCCGTGGCCATCTCCTTGCAAAGACTCATATTCATGTCTGTGGTTTTGTTCTCCAGCAGACGACTAACAACGTTGTTAGAGTTCGACTGCCAGTTTCGTATTTCGAACCCTCCTTGGGAATGGATGTACCGAACGTCAGTTGCCAACTTCACGGCTTCATCTTCAGTTTCTACGCTAGACAGCATATCGTCTACATAGTGTTCGCTTTTTATGCAATCTACCGCCCTCGGATACTGTTCCACGAACCTTTCCGCATTCTGGTTCTTGACATAGTGCGCACAACACGGAGAACACGCCGCGCCAAATGTCATCACTTGTACCACGTATGTTTCTGGCTCGTCTTCTGGATTTCCGCCGTTCCACAAAATCATCTGGCTTCGCTGGTCTTGGCTTCTCATCTTGACTTGGAAAAACATTTCCCTGATATCTCCTACGACTGCAACACGATACTCACGGAACTTAAACAGGACTGAAAGCAACGATACTAGCTGATCTGGTCCCGTAAGGAGAAAAGTGTTCAGCGACACGCCGTTAACCTTCGCTGCTGCATCGAAAACAATACGTATTTTCCCGGGCTTGTTAGGATTGGTAACCGGGAAAATTGGAAGATACCAATCGTTCGAATGTTTTTCTTTCTTTTCTTCTGCAGAAAGACGTCGAATGTAGCCCTTCTTTTCGTAGTCAACCATCTTCGTGCACATCGCCAAATGTAGCTGTGGATGTCGATTCAATCGTCGTTGCAAACAGGATAGTCGCTTAAGTGCCATCACCTTATTGCTTGGCAACTGCACTTGGTCATAGCGCCATAGTAGCCCGGTCTCGTAGTGGTCGCCAATCAATCGCGTTTTAGAAAACAGAATCTTTGCTCGCTCTTCATCCTTAGGCAACAATTGTTTAAGTGATCTCCCAATTCCCAAGGAGTCTATAGAGAAGTATACCTTCAATGCTTCGTTCAGGTTCTCATCTTCCTTGATGCAGGGACATATGTGGAAACTGTGATAGCTGTCATGTTCGGCATCGGACGCACCAGATATAGCGCACGGTCCGTAAATCATCCAGCCAAGACGCGTTTTGGCTACAAACGGTTCGTTGTCGCCTCCTTCAATGCTCCTGAGCGCGTGACCTAGCCTACAGTTATTCATGCCTATGAGAATCCTTGGAGAAACATTGTCATAGGAGCTCAGTGGTAGTCCTTTCAAGTAACTGTACTTGGCGGCCATCTGCGATATCGATACGGACTGTTTCGGAAGAGAAAGGTTCTGGACCGTATGTACTTCAGGAAGTTCGTACACTTCTCCAGTGTCGTGCGCACCGGAAATCTTCAGTGCGAGGATAACATATTCTTCTTCTTCCCGTTGATGCCCGCCCGTCCAGTTGAGACACAATCGATTAGACTTTCCATTCAGACCAAGCTCTTTCATCAAACTATGCTCCATGAACGTTGCAGAAGACCCCTCGTCTAAGAATGCGAAGGTACTTAGTTTTTTGCCCTTGCCGTAGATAGTAATTGGCACATAACGAAACAGAATTTTTGCCACCGGATTGGAATGGGTGTTGCAGGTTTCCGTCGTTGAGTTTTCATTAGTGGATGTCGTTGATTGTGGCGGACGGGCCTGCCATACCGTTTATTGTCGTGCAAAAATTGATTGTGCATGTATGAGCATCCGTTCTTTAAGCACGCAATTTTCGTAAGCACTTTTTGCACAACTTCTGCTGTCTCACTACTGTTCAATGGGAACCATCAACCATGTTCAGACTTTTCCGGCACACCACAGGATCTCTGCATGTCTTCATACATTCAGCACATCCTTTCGGAGGGGAAGCTTGACGATCTTTTACAGCTTCTTCATTAGTGGAAGTGATTCGCGGTATGGACGTTGGCATAGTTTTCCTCTCGTCGACTGCGCCTGTATGGTTTAGATGCGCTGATCGACAGAATAGTGACGATACTCGCTGCCTTGACCAGTGAACCCAACTATTCTTCAAAGTCCGACAGTTTGACTCTTTTCAGCTTCTGACGATGATACGCCAAATTCAACCTGATGGATGGCGGCAATTTCTCTGTCAATTCTTGGAGCAACGCGACATTTCATAAATACTCGTCGAGACCAGACCCGGTGATGGCTGCACAGACGTTTCGGACAGCTACTCCGAAATCAGTTAGTGTATTAAGCCTTTCCGCTTTCGGTGCTGGCATTTCTCGGACCTTGTTGACCAACGAATGAATAATAATCTCTGGCCTTCCGAAAAGCGTTTTGAGCGTCGAAATTACACCAGTCAGATTCGCCGGATGTAGTAATCTACAGCGTACTGCCTCCAATGCTCTTCCTTTGAGACTTCGTTGAAGACGCAACATATTCTCTTCGTCACTGTATGCGCATATTCTGGTCGAATTTTCAAAGCTCGCTAGGAAGAGAGGCCATTCCTCTGGATTCCCGAAAAAAACTGGGAAGCTCCTTATTGACAGCTTGACGCGCCGATACTTGACTCTGACTTAGCGAAGTAGCGAAGAGGCTGCTACCATTTGGTTGAAACGCCGCCGCCTGAGGATTCAGTCCGAAACCACACCCAGCTGCACCTCCGTCGACCTTTGCGAACGTTGCAGAAGACCCGTCGTCTAAGAATGCGAAGGTACTTAGTTTTTTGCCCTTGCCGTAGATAGTAATTGGCACATAACGAAATAGAATTTTTGCCACCGGATTGGAATGGGTGTTGCAGGTTTCCATCGTTGAGTTTTCATTAGTGGATGTCGTTGATTGTGGCGGGGCGGACTTGCCATACCGTTTATCATCATGCAAAAGTTGATTGTGCATGTATGAGCATCCGTTCTTTCCGCACGCAACTTTCACATTGCAAGCACCGAAGTGCTTTCGTAAGCACTTTTTGCACAACTTCTGCTGCCTCATTACTGTCCAACGGGAACCAACATCCGTGTTCAGAAATTTCGGGCATACCTCAGGGCCTCTGCATTTCTCCATACATACAGCACATCCTTCCGGAAGGGAAACTTGACGATCTTTCACAGCTTCTTCATTAGTGGAGTAATTCGTGGCATGGACGTTGACATAGTTTTCTTCTCGTCGACTGCGCCTATCTAGTTTAGATGCGCTGATGGACGGAATAGTGACGATACTCGCTGCCTCGACCAGGGTACCTAACCAGTCTCCGAAGTCCGACAGTTTGACTTCTTTCAGCTTCTGACGATGATACGCCCAATTCAACCTGATGGATGGCGGCAATTTCTCCGTCAATTCTTGGAGCAACGCGACATTGCATAAATACTCGTCGAGACCAGACGCGGTGATGGCTGCACAGACGTTTCGGACAGCTACTCCGAAATCAATGAGTGTATTAAGCCTTTCCGCTTTCGGTGCTGGCATTTCTCGGACCTTGTTGACCAACGAATGAATAATAATCTCTGGCCTTCCGAAAAGCGTTTTGAGCGTCGAAATTACACCAGTCAGATTCGCCGGATGTAGTAATCTACAGCGTACTGCCTCCAATGCTCTTTCTTTGAGACTTCGTTGAAGACGCAACATATTCTCTTCGTCACTGTATGCGCATATTCTGGTCGAATTTTCAAAGCTCGCTAGGAAGAGAGGCCATTCCTCTGGACTCCCGAAAAAACTGGGAAGCTCCTTATTGACAGCTTGACGCGCCGATACTTAACTCTGACTTAGCAAAGTAGTAGCGAAGAGGCTGCTACCATTTGGTTGAAACGCCGCCGCCTGAGGATTCAGTCCGAAACCACACCCAGCTGCACCTCCGTCGACCTTTGCGTATCGCTGAAGTAGTTGCTTCCGCTCTTCCAAATGCCTTCTTTCTAACGCCTGTTTTTCCTCGAGTAACTGCAAGTCCTGCGCTAGAGCTTCCTCTTCCTGTGTAACGGTGATCAATGGCGGTGGATTTCCCGTAGAGCTTGCTGCTGGTACTTCTCCAAGTGATATCTGGACCGGTTGATTAAATAATACGCTAGTCGATCTTTCACCTGTCTGCTGCCGCTGGTTAGCTGTTGAATTCACTGCGTAACTTTGGCCACTTGCACTAGTGGATTGTTTTTTACCTTCTATCATAATCCGCACACGTCGTTCCATATCCCGAAGCTCTTGGTCGTGTCTCTTCTGCTGGTCTCTAAGTTCGTTCAAACGCTGATCATCTCGCTCCTTCATCACTCGCTCAAAGTCTTTCAACTTTTTCTGCATCGCCGCTAGCTGCTTCTGAAGATCATCTCGATTAGGATCCGTTTGCTTGCTAACACTCGACTTTGGTATCGTACCGCTCGTGGCAACTGGAGTAGATGTTCCGGTTGGAATTTTGGATGCCGCTCCAAGGCATTTATCGCAGCTCCATTCCCGATCCTGAACACTTGCGTCTACTCTGACACACGCGAAATGAAACCACTGTTCACAGGTATCACAAGCAACCATACGACTATCGTCTGGTCTCTCACATATTATGCAGCTCACTCCCGGCGGTGGATTTGAAGGAGAAGTTCCCCGCTTTTGACCGTCACCACTTTTAGACATACCGACCGACCAAGCTCCCGATCAACTAAACGGATTTTTTAAAAATGTTGGAGTGGCAATCGGACACCAGAAGATTGTATTCCGGTTTAATAACTGTGTATTTCCTCGTACCGTATATGGAAATAGAAGGGAGTTATAAAATACCTTTTAGAGAAAGGGTACAATTAATTACATGAAAGCGAAATATAATGAGGTCATGTAATAGTAATTCAGTGCTTAAAGGTGATTTCATGTTGCTTATGTTTTAGGATCTAGGTTAGTTTTTCGTTTCTTGGTCACTTACGTTTAGTGTACTTCTATTTATAATTCTGTCCGTACTATCCAACCGTACTATTTGTGTTTAGGTTTAATAGATGTATAATGTAATACTGCACGTTTAGCTAAGAATTCAAATAGAATGAGAGATTAATAACATTCCAAGAAATATAATATTTCAATTAACTGACCACTGCTTTGCACTTGCACTTGCAATAATATTGAATAAATGTTGAAGCTTTGAGTACCGAAAAGAGCTTCAAAGCAGCTAAAGATCTCAAGTCCCGAACTCAATGGTATTTTGGATTGCCCAGAATATTTCGTAACTATCTCACGATATCCGTTGACATCCGAGGAGGTGTAATGTATGTAATTGAAATGATATTGAAGCTTTGAGTACTGAAAAGAGCTTCTTATCAGCTGTAGATATCAAGTTTCGAACTCAAGGACATTTTGGATATCTCATAACTATCTTACCATATATGCTGACCTCCCGGGAGGTGTAATGAATATAATAGAATGAATATTGAAGCTTTGAGTATCGAAAAATGCTTCAAATCAGATTTAGATCTCAAGTTCCGAACTCGATGACATTTTGGATTGCCCAAAATATCTCATAACTATCTTACCATATCCGTTGACCTCCCGGGAGGTGTAATGAATATAACCGAATGAATATTGAAGCTTTGAGTACCGAAAAGAGCTTCTTAGCAGATGTAGATCTAAAGTCCCGAACCAAGAACATCTTAAAATTATTTTCAATATCCGTTGACCTCCCAGAAGGTGTAATGCATTCAATTGAACGAATATTGAAGCTTTGAGTACCGAAAACAGCTTCTAAGCATTTGAAGATCTCATGTCCCGAACTCAATGCCATTTTGGATTGCCAAAATATCTCAAAACTATCCTACGATATCCGTTGTACTTTCGAGAGGTGTAATGGATATAAATGAATGCATATTGAAGCTTTCAGTACTGAAAAAAGATTTTCTTGCAGCTGTAGATTTCAAGTCCTAAACTCAAGGAATGCTTGGATGACGTAGGACGTCCAAGGAACTTGAAAAATAGTTTATTGTACATCACATTATCTCTACGGATACGATTGAATAAAAATCTTATTTTGAAACAGTACAATCCGCTGCCAATACACCTAAATTCTACTCTGTTCTGTGTTCATGACGTTCTAGGTTGCCGTAGGGTCTTAATCGCCCATGCCTGATATTTTTTCCTGATAGGGGAGTTAATTTCAAGCAACTTTGCTGAAGAGAGTTTATCATGCGATTTTATATATCATTTTTTTCTGTTGGGATCATATATGACCCCGTGGGCCTGAAAAAGTTTAGGTGCGTTTCAGTGATGAACTGAAACGTTGATCTTCTTCTCCTCGAGGAAATCAGCCAGTTCGATGCTTTTCGTCGGAGGGAGTGGGAGTCATTCGCTGGTGGATGGTGCTGGCTCTTGAACCGACGCAGCTGCCGCTGCCATCGCTCGACGAGGAGCCGTGATGGCCGGATAGTTTACCTCGTTGACTACAGGAACACGGTTCTTCTTCGGAAGGTTCCTGGTGGAAGCCTTCTTCTGGATTTCCAGCAACTCGGCTCGCTTTGGACGGCCCTTTGTGGTGGCCCGATGTTTGTCGCCGCAGTTGGCGCACTTGGGATCGGCCACCTGCATTTTGTCGCACTCGTCAGTTTGGTGGGGCTCGCCACACTTGTTGCAGCGCGGCTTCATGCGGCAGTTTCTGGTCCCATGCCCGAAGTTGAAGCAGTTGGTGCACTGCGACGGTGCACTGGGCGATATCGCTCCCAGTCAACGATGGTATGGTTGATTATCTCAACCAGCTTCAGGTCCTTGAAGGTGGTGGAGCCACGCTCCAGGTGGACCAGATGAAGCTAGTAGCGATACCTTCTCGTCTTGTGACGAGCAATTTTGTGCACCGCGACTGGCTTGAGTTCGCTGCCTTCCAACTCCTGGATGAGTTCATTTTCCTCCATGTCATGGAGCCCTCGCAGCAAAGCCTTGAGCGGGTTCTTGCGGGAGGTCATGAGTGTAGAATTCATATCTGTGGATCTCGATGAATCTCCAGGACTGATTTTTGATGGTCCGTGTTGGTGGACTGATTTTACGGCGACGACTCTTAGCGCGAAACAACGGACACGAATGGGAACATGGAACGTTTTAACCCTAGCCCAGCAGGGTAAATTGGCACAACTTGCCAATGAGGCACGCCGCATGAAGCTTGAGATCCTGGGACTTAGTGAAGTCCGTTGGCCAAACCTTGGAGAACACAGAACGCCGTCGGGACAAGTTCTGCTATACTCTGGTTTACGAGGTGAACACGCTCCCCGGCATCGCGGAGTTGGCTTCCTATTAAGCGCTCAGGCACACTCTGCGCTTATGAAGTGGGAACCTATAAGTGAAAGGATAATCGTTGCCAGATTTAGAACACGGGTCCGAAACCTTACTATAATCTAATGTTATGCGCCAACCGATGCTGCCGATCTGCAAGACAAAGAGAACTTCTACAGTCAACTCAATGCCGTCGTAGATAGAATTCCGAAGGGTGATATCAAGATCTGTTTGGGCGACTTCAATGCGAAGATCGGATCCGACAACTCGAACCATGAGCGCATTATGGGGCGCCATGATCTCGGAGAAATGAGCGAAAACGGAGAGCTGTTCGCAGAATTCTGTGGTAATAACGACATTATGATCGGGGATCGCTCTTCCCTCATCGACCAGCTCACAAGGTCACGTGGGTCTCCCGTGACGGCTTTACAGAAAATCAAATCGACCACATCTGCATCAGCCGAAAATGGAAACGGAGCCTTCTTGATGTACGGAATAAACGTAGTGCCCATATCGCGTCTGATCATCACCTCCTCATCGGCGAAATACGCCTGCGCATTGCGCGGTTTCGTCGGCAGGAGGAAAGAGTTGGACGACGATTCAACACACGCCGACTGGAAGATGCCACGGTGAAACGGTCCTTCGTTGAAGAACTGGAGACGCGTGCTGCAGATATTCCGGAAGGTGGCAGCGTGGAAGACCAATGGACCGCCATCAAGAATGCCTTCATCGCCACCAGCGAGAACAATCTGGGCGAACTGCGCACCCAGAGAAAACAATGGATCACCGATGAGACCTGGAGGAAGATGAAGGAGCGAAGAGAAGCCAAAGCCGCGATAGAGCGATCAAAAACCAGAGGAGCCAAAGTCTTAGCCCGTCAACGATACGCGGCTCTTGAGAAGGAAGTAAAACGCTCATGTCGACGGGACAAGCGAGCGTGGGCAGACTCTCTGGCCGACGAAGGAGAGAGCCGCCGCAACCGGGGATATTCGCCTCCTCTACGATATCTCACGACGCATAAGCGGGGCGAAGATGAATGCAACGATGCCTGTGAAAGACGCGAAAGATCAGTTATTGACCGACCCAACTGACCAGCTGAAATGCTGGTTCGAGCACTTCGAACAACTTTTTCAAGTGCCAGCCAGGCCATCACCACCTCGGCATGATCTGCCTAGGATCCGACGTATAACACGCGTCAATACCGAAGCTCCATCACTGCTAGAGATTACAACAGCCATCCAAAGCATGAAATCGAATAAAGCCCCAGGAGTCGACAGCATATCAGCCGAGATGCTCAAAGCTGACCCCATGACATCCGCTCAACTACTGCATCGTTTATTTCGTAATATCTGGGACACCGCAACTTTCTCTGTCGACTGGATGCAAGATATCTTAGTGAAGGTGCCCAAAAAGGGTGACCTGACTGTATGCAATAACTGGCGAGGCATTATGTTGCTGTGCACCGTTCTCAAAGTTCTATGCAAAATTATCCTAGCCCGGATTCAGGAGAAGATCGATGCGACTCTCCAGCGGCAGCAAGCCGGATTCCGTGCCGGAAGATCCTGTGTGGACCATATTGTCACGCTCCGCATAATTCTGGAGCAGGTCAACGAGTTCCAAGAGTCCCTTTACTTGGTATTCATTGACTACGAAAAAGCTTTCGACCGTCTCAATCACGAGAATATGTGGGGCGCCCTGAGACCCAAGGGGGTTCCTGAGAAAATCATCGGCCTCATCGAAGCACCGTACGAGGCCTTTTCGTGTAGAGTGCTGCACAATGGGGTCCTATCTGACCCTATCCGGGTCGTAGCTGGTGTGAGGCAAGGATATATTCTATCACCGTTACTGTTCCTCATCGTAATCGATGAGATTCTGGTAGATGCGATTGACCGTGAACCAAACCGCGGGCTGTTATGGCAGCCTATAACAATGGAGCACCTAAACGACTTCGAAATGGCTGATGACGTTGCACTCGTCGCGCAACGGCGCTCTGATATGCAGAGTAAGCTCAACGACCTTGCCGAGCGCTCCTCCTCGGCAGGTTTAGTCATCAACGTCAACAAAACCAAATCGTTGGATGTAAACACAACAGCCTGCCTTTGCGAGTTTAAGAAATATCTGGAAAAACAGGCAGATAAGTGAACGCACCAAAATACGAATTTTCAACTCTAACGTGAAATGTGTGCTGTTATACGCTAGCGAAACATGGTGTGTATCAGTGGAGAACACTCAACGGCTGCAAGTGTTCATCAACAGATGCCTGCGGTATATAAATCGGGCCTGGTGGTCTCACAATTGGATCTCAACCAACGAGCTCCATCGTCGTTGTCACCAGAGGCCGATAGCAACAGAAATTCGGGATCGGAAGTGGGGCTGGGTCGGCCACACTCTACGTAGGGGCGGAAACGAAATCTGTAAACAAGCATTAGACTGGAACCCAGCGGGACATCGCAGCAGAGGCAGACCCAGAGGCTCATGGCGGCGAAGCCTCAACAAAGAAATAAAAGAAGTCGACCGAAATCTAACCTGGCAACAGGTTAAAGCGATAGCCGGGCAACGCTCAGGATGGAGATCTTTCAAGTCGGCCCTTTGCACCACCAGAGGTCAGTGGCGTAGCCAGGGGGGTGGTTTTGGGTATAAAACCCCCCCCAAAGACAAAATTTTTGGAAGAAAAATTTTTTTTTTCAAAAAAAAATGTTCAGAAAACCCCCCCCCAGACCAATTTTCTGGCTACGCCACTGCCAGAGGTGTACAGGATCCATAAGTAAGTAAGTAAGTGTTGGTGGGCATTACCTTAACCCCTTCACTGCAGAGCCGAAATGCAATTTAGGCCTTTCGTGATCAATTCCCGTAGCTTCGGTCGCAGTTCCGGCGGGTCGCCTCTGATGAAAACTGGCGGGCACTTCTCCTTCCTTCGAATCGGCCATCGAGTCTCCCATGACGGGTCCGGGAGAAAATAACGCCAACAAGACGAAGCGAAAACGTAAACAGCGAACGAACGAGAAAAAACACTTGGAAAAAATGCGCGAGCAAAAAATACGTATATGCTGCTGTCTTGAACTGGAATGGGCCCTTGATTTTTTTGTAGTGTGTCCTGCAGAAAAATACCGGCCATGTGCCACATTTCTTAGAGAGCTCTAGATTTATTCAGTTTTATAATTTGACATCTTCATCTGCAAACATGTCCATAGAAACATAATTTATGAGATCTTCAATTCGATTTCCTTGACATGTTTGATTAACCTTGAAGCTCTCCAACATCAAGTATAGTAATCCCTTTCGGGCCAAATATAACAGACCTGCTGTGCAAGCTAAAACCAATCCCATCCACAAAAATAAACTTTTCGGGTCGAGACCATCTCGCACGGTGAGGAGTCCTAAAATTAGCATCCATTAGCAGCCACAAAAGTATAAACAAAACCCGAAAGTTCCATCCCCAAGAAACTTTAAACATTTTACTCATCACTGCATCTTGTCCTCCATCTCAAGGAACAAAAACATCGGAAAATAGACCACGATGAGAGCACCTATAGCTCTAAACAGCAACAAACCCCCTGCCACGATTCGGAATTCCAGCCAGTATAGCCGGTTCAACGATCCTTCTCCTTGCAGGCACACCAGCACCGTCTTCGGGAAAATGATGATGATGACGGAGAAGGGATTCAGGGGATATCGACAAAGGGCGGCCTCTCGATGGCGATGGTGGCAGCGTGTAAAGTGCTTAAAAGCATTACTAACGAGAAGCACTGGAGCGGGACAGGACACCCAAATCGAACAAAGACTGGATCCTCTCTAGTCGCACAGTGGGATCAAACGCGGTGAAAGAAGGAGCAAACTTCAGTTTAACGATCTTTTTCTTACTTTCAAGAAGTTTCTTGAATGAGTCCCAACTATGGT